>NC_089147.1:22136332-22421332 GCF_009819655.1 Sylvia atricapilla | reverse complement strand
TGTAAGAAGAGATTAGGGGGAAAAAAGATTTCTATTCAACCAAATAGCTTCATTCATATGCCAGCTTTAAAGGCAAAGGAAACTATTTTCAGAGAAGAAATCTGCCACATGAACACTGAATACAGGTAATTCAGGAGAAAACTGATTTCAACTTCTGTTTCTCAACCACAAAAACCCAGCCTACTGTCATGAAGTAGAACTGGGACTCCAAGACTACAGCTTATAAGCACCACAAAGCATTTTAACGCCCCTACATATACACAACATACACACTCATGCAAGAGGGTTCATTCTTAAGAGTAACAATTTCTATCATATAACTTGAAAATTAATTTTAGCAATTATTTTTCTACTAGATCTTTAAACATTAAACTAAAAATTCAAATTGTAACCCCCTGCCTTGAATAAAACACAGCCTTTCAAAAGGATTTTTTTAACATATTGAACCATATTACGGATCCATCACTGAGCAAGCAGATATTTCTGCACTTTACATCCCTTCAGAACAAGCATCATAGTGGCTTCATAGGCACCATTACAATATGTGATGCCAAATTCATATTAGCATTAGGTGATTCTTTGACTGCCAATATGGGAAAAAAAAGCTCAAAAATATCTTCAGCTATAAGATTCATACAAACCCATGTGTTAAAACAAATGCTAAGTCATTTGAAGTCCATTTATATCATTTTGCCAGAACTATGTGATCCACTCTGTATGAAATAGAGAGGAAGAAGAAAATTTAGTCTCTGAGGGGTACAAAAAACCAAAGCAACAAGCCAACAAAAAAGGCATTTCAATGTACAGGCAGGAAAATTAGTTTTAACATTTGCAGTGCAAGACCTTGACTTCCTTAAACTCATATGATTCATGCAGGTTCTTCACTCAGTGCTCCTATTGATATACCATTTCTAGCTTAATCAATAGAAAAATAGAAATTCATATTACTTTTGAAGGCTTTGACAACACTGCAATGTCTAACATCACATTTTGGTTTCTGAGCACATTTCTTGAAGGTATAATGAACTATTTCTTTCGAGAATGAAATTCTTCATGACAAGCAAAAGAAATCTTCGGCTCATTCCTGCATATCTGCTTTGATAAAAATTTCCAAAGGCAGAGTTTCCAAAGGCACATGTTCTATCAATAAGCCAGAACTCTTACCTTAGAGAAGACTTGATCACTCTCCTCTCCCTGTTGCCCCTTTCCCCTCACTGTAATGGACAGTTCCCTCCTGGATATCCTCCCCTTAAGAGTTTACATTAAGGAACATAAATATTTTTTGTCAAGTTTTCCCTGGACAAGACACAAAAACAAAGATGTGGAAAAAAACAGAAATCAAGGCAAAAAATGTCTTAATCTACAAATCCAGAACAAGAAAAACCAGACTGTGCAATATTTTTATGCAGGGAACCATTTCAAAATATGCTTCCTATTCTAAAATGAGGCTGCATAGGAAGTAATGGAACTATTTCTCTCTTGTTCACCTTATAAAATTTTGACATCACTTCCACCTGCTGTATGTTCAACCCTATAACCTCCCAAGCTCTGTATTTTGATCACTTTCCTCTCCCTGTTGCCCCCTTTCCCCCGACTGTAATGGACAGTTCCCTCCTGGATATCCCAAAAGACAAAGATGTGCCTGATAAGTGGGGAGAGGTCAAACATGAGCACAGCTATTTATTACATATACTGCAACCAGATGGAAGTAACTCATCCATCAAGGAACTCGTCATCCTCATCACATTAACTTTTTATAAAAAGCCTACTGCTCCTTCTCTGATCCACACAGTTCAGCTTCCTCTCTTCTGTGTGCTTTTACAAAATGAACCCTCTCTAACCCCATCGCCACTTTCTCCTTAAATCATTGCTACCTATCACTCCATGGTTATTTTTAAACTTTACTTTTATCAATACTCATCCTGTAGCTCTGGGAGATATTAAAAGTGTACCAGGGCAAGGAAGGGCGTTTCTGACACTTGCTCCCTCATTCATCAGCCTCTCATAGGCCCGTTGGTGACAATGAAAAGATTTCACAATACTGTGCGGCAGAAACTCATTCTCCCACTCATCCATCATGCTCAACCTAGCAGCAGTTCTACTGACCTAATCTGTAATGCCTCAATGCTCACTGGAGATTTCTTAAAGGCACCCTTCATTGTTGTTAGTTACAAAGAATAAGCCTGCGCCATTAGATAAGGAGACTAAATGGTGCAAGAATTAATGCAATACTGTATCGTCACCAAGTCACAGGTTCAAAGACTAAAGAGTTAAGAGTCAGTGTAGAAGATGGCTTTTATCTGAATTGTGTTGCAGACCATATGAAAAGGAGATGAAAGTAGTTTAAACTCACTTCCGGGTGTAGATAGCTCAAGTGTGAGTCACTGCCACTAATTTATTACTTTTTGACACTTACAGGCTAATAGGTCCCAGACACTCCACAAAAACCCAAAAAACACGTTAGAGCCCCTTCTTCAGGAAATGACAATCACAAGTAAGGAAGCCATAGCTGAATACTTGGATGGAACATATTTTTTTCCTAAAGGGAAGGAGCAGCACCTGTGTGAGCAGCAGATATAAAAATATAAGACACAATGAAAAATGTAGTGCAGACTTTGTAAGTAGGGATGCAAGAGACAGCTAGATGTATGATTTTATCACATTGACATAGCCATAAAAGAATGACAACACAAAGAGTAACTGATGAACATAAATAAGTAAATAGCAATCAATGATGAGTGAAACAGTCATTCCGTAAGAGTTCAAAATTTATTGCGCCATTTCACTTAACGGAGTTAACTATATTTTTTAATGGTGCAATGGATCAGTCATTCATAAACAAGCAAACCTAACAGTGGCAAGGTCTTCTGCACACTAGAATGCTATTTGTCTAAGACGTTGTTGGTATGAGACTTAGAAATAACTACCAAAAAATATTAATTTATTATTGGCCCAGAGACATAAGCACGTAGACAAATACTAATCTGTTACTCTGCCAGGTTCTTCAGCTCCTTCCAAGCTCAGACCAAGGCTTCAGTCATTTGAAGAGGCCAAACCCAGAGAGTAAGAACAAAACCCTGACCTACGTATAAATATCAGTACAGCATACAAAACTGAAAATAAGTAGACATTTTAGCAGTGTAGCTGTGTTTTAAACACAGTAAACTGGGGCACAAGACACAAAAAGGCTTGTCAAAGATCCCATGACAGCCTGACACAGAGGTGGAAGCTGACTCCAGTATAAATTTTAGACCAGTTTTCTTATACAAGAGTCCACTTTTCTATCTCCATTTTTACATGCTAAGTAGAAAATATCAGGGCTTGATAGAAGGAATGATTAGTCACAATCCTCAAACGCGAAGTACTACATAAAAATGTCACACTTGATGCATGCAAAATGCTTACAATTAAGTATCTACAGTATATAGAGGACAAAGAAAAGGCTTTTCTCTGTACTCTAAATAACTAGTGAGAATACAGAAGAACAGAATATATACTACAATATGCTTTTTTTAGTAGAAAGGGCTGTTCTGAACAAAGTAAGCATTTTTCGTTACAAGAACAACAAAGAATCATGCTAAGATCTGCAGTTTTAATAGACTGAAAGCCTGTGCAGCTTAGGTTAACATACAATATTTATCTGTCCTGTTCAAAAACTGGAAAGAAACTACAAAAGCCAAATGGGATTAGCTCTGTCTCCAACATTTCTTAGAATTCAAGCACTATTGAGATCACTTTTTCTCCACTTCCCCTAAACAGAAATAAGCCTTGCAAAGCACTGTGTACCTCCAGTGTGCAAGGTCACTTATCAAAAAATATCCCACATTTTACAGGTCGAAAATTATCAACAGCAGATACTACATCCAGAAATATGCAGGAAGGGAAATCCTCAAAAGAATATCAGGAGTATAATTGTAGCACTAAATACATATCATGCACTACACAATTAGTTTTTGGAAACTTTTTGGAATCCCCAAGGCTAGACAGAAACATCCATTTTTTCCACGAGACTTCCAAAAGCATTCACAACCACTATACTTGCCATGTTCACATTTCCTTTTAGCCAATGAACTCTAACGTCCAGTTGTCACCCTGGGTGACAACTTTGGTATCTCCTTAAAGCAAGATACCAAACTTTTCTGTAGGTATGCGTGTTTTGACACTTATCAAAAATCCTTCATTCCATTACGTGAATGTCTCAGGCCATTTTTATTCAAAGCATCACAAATTCAGAATTTACCCAGCCTAAGACATTTGCAGAAATAAAGACTGCTACATACTTTTTTGGCAACAGTAAAGAAATTACACCTCTAGAGAAACAGAACTCTTTTCATAAATAAGGGATTTATGGTGTGTTCTATTCAAAGTACTTCCCAGGAGAATGTTAGTCAGCACACTCTGCTATGTAATACCTTCAGCTGTATTAGCATTTCCATAAGTAATTTGGTATGCCTACCCACTTGGAGAGGAAAAATAAAAGAAGAAAAAAAGAAGTTACAGGCTTTTGTACCAACATCCATCCAATATTTAAAAAAGAAAGCAGTGACTTAAGGATTTGAGCTACCAAGCTCCCTGCAGAATATGACCCTGAAAAAATATTACTTGTAGATGGTGTATGTTAATCACTGATCCCTGGAAATCTCATCTGAATCACGTCTGATCAGTAATAACCAAACTGTCATATTTTGAGATGACTACATTTCCCAGAATAGCTAAGACTGTTCCAAGGATCAAGATTCATTGTCCCTGTCCTGAACAATTAAGGTCAGGATCCTCCAACATTCAGGTTAGAGCTGCTTCTCTGTGGCACAAAGCTTCCTTGCAACCTGCAAGCAGAATGAACAATTCTGAAGACACCCACGCCCCCCTCTTAATACTTGGAGCTCAGTAGGAGACCAATCCATGGACAATTTTCCTGTCCTGGCTTGATGAGCTTAAAATTTTATTAGAAGAAAGTAATATTACAGTTCAAATGAACTGATAGATGAGAGAAAGCCACTGCAACAAAGGCATACACAAGGACCTATAATTTGGACATCACAAATCATAATTAAAATGTAAAAATCTCCAATATAATGAACAGATGGCTAATTTAACATGCTTAGAAAACATGCAAGCTTTTTCTTAAATGATCTTTGATAAATAAGGTATATTGGCAATTTTATTTATAATACTGTAGGGTTTTTTAAATGTATCTACTGGGAGCAGAAGAGGCATGGACTGTCACAGTAAGGATGGTGTGGTTTTCTATGGTGGGGGAAGACAGGAGGAGACTTTTTATAACCTCAAAAGGCAAAACCCTATTTCAAAAAATGTTATTTAACACAATGATGTGATAAGGTGGAAATTCTCTGACCTAGGACAAGCTATTATTGCTAACTATTCCCTAAACCCCACTGCTGTGCTTTGGGCTTGCTTATTTATTTATTTATCAGTCTTCCACGTTCCTAAATCCAGCTGCAGAGCATCCCATCTCTGATTTCTTCTTAATGGCTCTTTATGTTAAAAAACGATTGCTTAGAGAAATGGGTTTCAGTTTTCAACAGTCTATTTTACCAAAAACCAGTTACAGCTCTAAATATCACAGGCACGTTTAAAATACTAGTATTTTCACAAACTAGCATACAGCTCTCATACAAAAAGAGAAAGCTTTTTATTCAAATAAATAAGCTGTAATAATAAATTATGTGTATTTATATATTTATGTAGTGCATAATATCACAAAATACTAAAAAAAACCTTACAAAGTTGCTGAGAGATGCAAAACTCCACACATTAAAACTACTTGATTTTTTTGCCAGGTAAGCAAAATCCCTTCAGATAGAAAAGAAAGGCCATAGGCTTGGCAGAGAAGAAAAAAAAAAAAATAATGGAAGTTGCACGTTTAGATTGGCAAAATGAGTCTAAAACATCTTTAAGTCTTTTAATACTGTATATAATAGTGATCAACAGAGAAAAACAAGCAACATCGACATGCCTTTCATTAAGGAACACACGAGGATATGGACCATGAACTCATTTACAAATCCCCACAACTGAGATCACAACATCACTTAACACTTCAGAAAGTCTTGATAATATTGTCTTACACTATACAAAATTTGATCCTCAAATGTGGTTCTGAATATTTCCTAAGCATAACCTGAGATTTCTTAGCACCTTTTGTCTGTAAGGTGCACCTTTGTCTGTAAGGTACTTTTGACTCTTAAGTACCATGGACCAAATGCCAAGATGTAAGGGAAAATAACTAATCTTTTTAGTTACTTTAAAAAAAAATTCTCTAACACTTTTACAACAAAATCTATCATTTTGTGAACTTGCAGGACTGAAAGCTAAAAACCTTCCTTTACCTGAATCCTAATGTAGGAAGTATCGCAGATTTATAACGGCGAAGAACGAAGAAACACATTTTTCATTTCTGCCAGTTGGCTTTACAAAACCAATGGAAAATGAGAGCATTCAATACTTCTGGAGTACCAGCAGCCTCAAGAAAAGTAAAACTCTAAGAAGAATTGCAAAAATGACCTGGGTCAGTGGGAACACTTCCCTCTGAACTGCATAATAAATTGGTTGGATTTGTGCAAATAACCGCCTGAGACAGCCTAGAAAATCTCACCTATGGTTCAAAGTACCATTATATTAAGAAGAAAAAGCAGGACACTGCAGAGATGTTGGCACCATTCCATTAGAAGTGTAGCACACCTGAAGCTGCACCAGTATCCAAGACTGAGTGCACAGATTCAAATCACGTGCAAGGAGATTTCTGCATAGTTTCACGTTGACAAAAATGCAATATTTATCCTAACACAAAGATAAGGTTCATAAAACACTAATAGCATTGTCTTTTCTGGTAGAGCCTAGATATAAAACCTGAGATTAAAGTTCCTGAACATTAAAACAAACCACTGAAATAAACACACCTGCTGCAGAAGTAATGCCAAATTTCAATCCAGACTGTCATAAATAAGAAGTATGTAAGAGTGCTGTTGGAAAATAAGTAATACATGTCCAGGTGCTCTACTGAATGTGTTTGCCAGCCAGGTATTTTCTGGGTATTCTTTTTTAATCTGACCTAAAAAAAAAAGTCTGGAGAAAGCCATTTCAGAATTTTTCTCCAACATTTATCTCAAAAATGGGCCATTTGATTCGTGAACATCTCTAATGTATATCATCAGTGACTGAAGGAGTTTTTTTATATGATTTTTGACAATTTAACAAGTCCTCCTGACAAATTAAATGGTTGTGTTGACAACTTAACTGTACTGCCAATCAATATTTTCAATTACTTTCATTGTCATTCAGAAAAAATACAACACGAGGTCATACAGTGGTAAAACCAAGTAAAGAAAATAAAATGATGCAGAGTTGGGGGTGGGGGAGGAGGGCACTGGGAGGGGACTGAAACTTTGAGGTACAACATGCAATTTAAACATTCTTTGTTTTTCAGGCAACGTTTAGGTGTTTCAGACTAACTTCTCTAATTTTAGACCTTGGTGGCATCTTGCTGAAAATACAACAGAGTTTCCTTTCTTCCCATAAGCTATTTAAAAAGCCATTAAATTTGAGGTGCTACTGCATGGCATTTTCAGTGAAATCCTCTTTTCTTTCATCACTTCACACCATAACTTACATGTTCTTAACTACTAAACCAGCCCTATACCAGGTAGATGTGATGGCATTTTGAGAGCTATGGGTTAGCTACAGATTTTTTAAGTCAGAATCTCAGGACAGACTCCTGACAAGCACAGCTCTGGGATACAAAAAGCATAATATTTTCAGACATTGGTACCACAGTGAGGAAGTACTTCCTGCATGTTGGACTACAATGACAAACTCCTTACTGTAGCTCTGTTGGGAAATTAATGCACAGTGGCAACTAATTTTTTTACAAAAGGTTTACACAAAATCTGTAGCAATCCACTATGGTATAAAAATATACATTAATTCAATTACCAAGAAATTCAAATTACTATCTGAATTTCCTTTCTCCTTAATACAAAGGGGAACCAAACTATATGATTAATTAAAAAATAACATTTTAAAAAAAGGCAGTTTAATCCTAAATTTCTTTCCTCCCAAGATATGAATACAGGATATAAGCATGAAAGCTAAGTGTCAGCAGTTACCAGAATCTTAACATTTTCTGGCACACCAATTTAAGATATGCAGAAGGAAATTTGCTCACACATGCAAGGGGAACCTGAGCTTTTTGAACTCTGCATCCACAGCTGCTGCAGATGAGAACAGAGGAAAGTAGGCAGCCAAAGGAAAGGACACAGGCTGGCACACAGCCCAAAGAGAGCAGAGAAGAAGAACACGGATTTAAAAATATGCGCAGGGAAACCTACTGTTAGAGGCAAAACAAAAACAAACCAAACAACCAACAGCAGCATGTGAGGACACTTGTTGGAAACTGAAGTGATGAAGGTAGTATGCAGTTAAATGTCTGGAAGATGTTATGAAGAAAAGTGAGTGTGAAGAAAAGTATGTATGAAGGTGAGTCTGGTTTTCAGTTAATCCAAGCATAAACCTTTTAAAGGTGAACACCCCAAAATCAATAGTCATTTTAGAAGCAAAGTACTGCATAAATTACCTATATTGTGAGAGACCAGATAATCCTCTCTGCGTGAGCCTAATACTGTTCTGTTTTTGTCAGAATTCCCCTCTTGGTAAAAGAGCTATGATAGAGATATTTACTAAAATCAGTCTAAGCCCTCCTTGTTTAAAGGATTCAAGAAGTCCAGAACTATTAAAAAACGTTACCAATAAAATGCGCAAAATTATATTGTTGGCCACTCTGTTTATAGATCCTGCTTCTGCTATTAAAAACCGATCTTTTTTTTTTACTGTTGTATGAGAGAGAAAGAATGGGAGAAGCTTTTCAGGCAATTCTGTATCTCACAGTCCAGACCTGAGAAATAAATGGGCAGAGACAGGAAAGATGGTTTTATCCATACAAGATACCTGGAAAAAGGCATACTGATACAGTGGTTAAATATTGCACAGACCATTTCTGGTAAAAACCCCAATCAAGTCTTTGCTCACAAAACTATTAAAATTAAGAAAGCGATCACAATATATTCACTGACCAATTTACAGTAACTCCTTAAAGTTGAGTTCTGGCATTTTAAGTGATTTTAAAAATATTTTGAATTAACTAAGTATTTACTGTTTTATCCTAATTTTTTTTCTATTCTCTTTCAACTCTGAGACCAGTTTCAGTATTTTCATCATTTCCATTTAACAAATTATATACACAGAACATGGTTTCAGTTAGCAAAAGTAAGCAATCAGCAACTCCTCCCCTTCTTTTAGCTAGTGCTTTAAACAAAGAAAGCTCACAAGTGCTGTGTCTAAAAAGAAAGAAAGAAAAAAAAAAACATTAAAAAAAAAAAAAAACAGATGCTGCATCATCAAGTCTTGGTCATTGCATGATGTGTTGTTTCTATTCAGGCCAATAAGCTTCCAAAGCAATGAATACAAAGATACACTTTCATGCAACAAGAAAAGAAAAAACAAAGTCTTGCAAAGCAGAATACACAAGTTTTTATGAAAAGACTGACTTCTTGAGGCAGATTCCATTGCTTGTGTTGCTGCAAAACCAATGGATTCTGCACAGTTCTGTTAACCATCAGCAATTATCTTCCTGTCAAAGCTAAAGGTAACAAATTTCCCCATATCCAGCAAGGCTATATCATCAACCGGACACCAGCATCATTTGACGGGAACTAAATCACGACACCAGCCAAGAGCTCTGACAGACAAATGTGCTGCCTCCAAAAATCTAGGCCTATCACTCAGAGGAGTAAAAAAGGTTCTCTCAGCTGGTCTTTCTGAAAAGAGATTAAACGTTGTAGATTCTGTAAGTACAGTACCAAGCAAATCCTAAATATGAGAATTATTAATGGACTTTACTACTGGTCTTTTTAATCTTTTGCCAACATATGTTCATCTATTTTACCTTGGTCTGTCTTGTTTCCTGATGGACACAAAAGGCAGGAACCGTGCATTACCCCAGTCCTAATCAGAGACAGCAGCACAAGAACAATGTACCTCTCCCTATCACTCGGATAGCACTTTAGCACTAGCTGTTCTTTTATAATGAAGACTGTGTAATAAAAGATACCTCTAATGTGTCCTGTCCTTATGCTTAACAATAACATTCATTTCATGATATGCTACATAATGGGAATACCAGTTCTTAACCTGCTCAGTAACAAAGTACTGCATTATCACAATGCAATTGCAGTTTGGCTGGAATTTCCTGATAATCTGTGGCTGGAATTCACATTCTTTTCCCCAAAGGGACATACAGTACAGTAGATCAGCCTGTAACTGCAAAACTACAATTGGAGTATGGCTATCTTTAACCTATGTAATACCCAAGGTATAAAAAATGTGATGCTTCGTAAAGTGGTGCTATATATTGCTAAATACAAATCAAAGAACTTTCATTGACAGGTCAGAGAGATATTTTTTATACAGGATCTGGTGTCACATTAAAGGTAATCACAGACACAATTATCTGGTGGAAATTCCAGTGGAAAGCCTGTGAGGGGGACTTCATGTCTGAGGGGATTGATGGTGCCAGAAAATGCCTTTCACCTCTCGGTCACTGGTTCAAACGTGGGCCAGGCTGGCTGTGACCTGAACCTGTTCCTGCCTGACAGCTGCTCAACGACCCACGTGAAACAAGGGGATCCTAACCAGCACCTTCTGGGGTGATGTCCATTCCCTACGGAACAAGCAGCTGCAGCAGATATCAATTGCAAGCATCTGAGGAGCTTCCAGCAGCTTGAGGATCTGTATGGACATTGTTCCCAGAGGCACTGATTCCAAGCAGGGGCTGCCATACATACACATCCTGGTTTGGAAAGACTCACAGATCCTACATTTCATAAGACTGGAATGTTTTGGCTAAGGCTAAATGAGGCTGCTTTCCAGTAAAGCAAATGTTTCCCTAAAATAACTTAAACTACAAAAACAACAACAACAAAAAACACAACTAAACCAATCAACCAACAACAAACCACAGAAGACACTGGGAAATTTGCAAATTCAGTTTCAAATTCTAGATTGTATTTGCCATAAGTGTTGAAAATTCACATACAGAAGAGAGTACATTAAAACCAAAAGTTCAGTTTCAAGGAGGACTTTCAGTTTCCTACCTTTTATTTTAAATTTTCAAGTATTCTGCTAAATTGGCAGATTCTATAGAAAAAGGAAGAATAGAGAGAATAGTAACTGAGAAACAGTACAATAAAAAGTGAAGCAAGAAAGAACTTTAACTGCTTCATGCTGATATCTTCTATCCTAAATATAAGACAATAAAGCTAGGAATTTTTCCCTGCTTAGGAAGACCAAGATTCAATGGGAACACTAAAAGAACTTAATTATAATTCAAGTGGTTCTGTACTGAAACCAAAGTTTTTATCCTAAATAAAGACATTCACTATTTTTTTCCCTTTCCAATGTCTCTCACATAAAGAAGAAAAAAGTATTGTTTACTCTAAGATTAATAGAACACACAAAATATAAATACAGCAGCATGAAAGCTACCAAAACTCCAAGAGCCTACTTTTCTGTAAATTTAGAGCTCATGGGGTACCAAAAATACGAAACACTTTCTGAAGCCTGGGATCCAAAAAACCATCCTCTTAATTAAGCTTCATATGGGTTTCAGATTAATTAGAATATACAGCAAACATGAGATCAGGTACCAGGCATTTACTGAAAGTTCTTAATTATTAGTAGTATAAACTAGCCCTGATTAACTCATGTGCTAGATGGATGAACCCATACTGCTTGCACCTTCTTTTAGAAAAAGAAAAGCTAGCAGCTATTCATCCAGAGAAATTAGGCATTTAACAGCTAGATAATTCATTATTAAAGCATTTAAACCAAAGAAAGAGCTAACCTGGGTAAGTGACGAAAATTCTTAGCTTGACTCTACTTTTAACCTCAGTGTGATATGTAAACAGTCTACTCATTCATTCTACATCAAAGTGACGCTCGTGAAGCACTACATTTTAATTAGGATGCTTTATAATATGGAACAAAAAGTATTGAAATGAAACACATAATTAAAACACATGTCATGCTGAATCATTTTCATTTATATCACAATACACCAGTGCCATGACACTGTTGCTACAGCCTCTGAGCACAGCCGAGGACACATTTACGTACCAGCAGGAAATCTCATCCAAGAGTGTTTGAAATCCTGGCTGTCCATATTTGTCTATACTAATCCTATTAATGCACTCACCACTGAGCTTGTTCTGGAAGGTCCCTACATCCAGCCAGAGACTACTGCCAGTACCTCTCCCCTCTTCTGCATATTGATTAGTGCACAGATGGGGGTGGGGTCAAGACAAGGAAGAAAAAATGAAACTACCAAATATTTCAGCCTGTCATAGCATAGTAATTGAAAGATGCATTTTTTCCTTTACAAATTAATATTTCTGTTACAAACCATTGAAGGAAGTTTATAACACCAATAATACCTGAGAAATCAGTCACTACTGTAGTTAATGACTGGTTTGGTAGATTGTTAACTGCCCTTAACTTCCCATGAGTAGTTAACTAACAAACCAGTCATTACCTACTTCATGGGGATTAGAGGTTAAACATAAACTTGATTACAAGCTATAAATGTGAGTAATTTGAAATGTTACTGGTTATTACAAAAATATATGGTAATAATTTCCTCTTTAATGAAAGGGAGCATGTTTTTAGTGGTCCCCAGTTTCTTGTTGAGGCTTAGGAAAAGAGATCAGTGTATGATTAACAGCTACAGTCTTATGATGGGTATCTGGAGCTAGATGGCAAAAACGAATACACATGACCTATCTGTGTCATAAAAATACAAAAAAATCATTCTGTCTGTAAATAAACATGGAGTTTGTAGTATGTATTCTTAATTTGCAGTTGAAAATATTTGTGACCAACAGATGCAGATTTTGCATACACACATATGGGAGAGAAAGATAATCCTTTACTTTTGAGGAAAAAATCACAAATCTGAAGAATTCAAATATATGCAACCATTGGTCCAGAAGAACCCACATGGCAAAATTATTAATAAGGTAATTAAATCAGGTAATTTTAGTCTTAAAGTTTACAGAGTTTGAGACTCAGATCACAGAACCAGGTTCAGAAACAACATAAAATTTCAAGAAGAAACAAAGTCTAGGTGTCTAAATATCTCAGTGTAAACACCTGAAAGAATGCACCAGCTATTGACTGTGTCCTGTGGTGGCAGTGTAAACTGAAGAAGTGATATTCTACAGAGCCAGGCTGAGATTTCCAGAGCCACCTGGATTTTCAGAGATTATCAGAATGCCTTAAATAATTTGAAAGTGCTAAAAGGACCTAAATCAAATGTCAGGGAAGGAAATAATATTTCACACTTACTAGAGTAAACTCAACATGGGAAATAACTATAATCTATGCTAATGAAAGAGTTTAAACAGCCACTAAAACTCTTGAACTTGAGTGGGACAATGGCCAGGGTAAGTAAACATGGAAAGTTTCAAATCAGGAGGAATATTCACCAATCTCAGATTAAGGGAAGATCATAAAACACCCCATCCTGGAAAATCTAAGAGCTAATTGAGAAAAAAAAAAGTCACTGTTTGCCACCACAATTGTTTGTGTTCTTTAGAATTTGATAAAAATTTGAAGTTACTGAGGGAACTGCTGCTGGCATGTAGGGCTAGGAGGATCACAGGATTTGTATGTCTAAACATAAGCAATTAAAAGTATTTTATAGTCACAGGGAGAATGATGGATCAAAGCTATATAGTTTGAAGACTAGCATGCATGAAGAAAAAAACATTACTTCTTAAATAGAAAAGGCTGTCTCCTGTAAAAAAGCAGCTTTCCTCAACCTGCAGCTTCGATGTAATAGCTCACTACTGGTTAGCTTCTAACTTGAGGGTCAATCACAGATAGTTCCATTTGAATATATATTGTGACCCGCAAAATATTAAAAAAATATAGTATTTCCTTTTGAGAAAATTGTATTACCCAAGAATAGTAGACAAATACAGTTGAACAGTAAAAGAAAGAAATTAACCCAGTTGTGTTGATACACTTACTTTCATGGTTTCCTTCCTCATTAAGAGTCTCTTGCAACACTGAGAAACTCATACTAAAAATGGACTACTACTGTAGTCACCTTCTCTTCCCAGAGCCCCAGTTTTTTTAATACTGTATCAAACTATATTTAATAATATTTTAAGTGGTGCAGAATTCCTTCCAACAGGTGTGTGAACCCAAAGAAAAAGCATGGTTTCAATAATATCCTGTGTAGTATTATTGAACACAGACTGGTGCTTTCTGCACTTGCAATTAAAATGTTTCAACACAGAAAGAGTTCAGCTCTATGTGTACCATACTAATAAACTCTAAATAGTATTAAGTGTCATATACAGGCCACCAACTTCACAGCTCCATTTCAGCAATAAAGCTCAGCATTTTTATGTTATGGTTATTATACAATAAAGACAGGAATTTCTCATAATGCTATTTGTGCAGCTATGATACCATTTATATAGATCCTTAAACCTATCAAGCAACTACCTTAAATCACTGGAACTGCTGTTGGCTTCTGATCAGTTCAGAAACACACAATCAAACAGTGGGTTGCTGGTTCTCATCTTCTGCAGGAAAATGCTTCGAAAACACAAATTCTTCAGCAGCATCTTCCAAACCTTCATGGAAACTTCTAGCAAGCTTATGTACAAACACTTACAGGACATTTTCAAACTGGATATCAGGTGCTAGGAACACACACACCCAGCCAACTCAGCCAGTCATATCCACCTTTGGCACAGACAGAGACCCTCCAGTCTATCCAGCTCCTCTTTAGTGGTTGCTAACACCAACCAGTCTGTGTGTGCTATCTAACAAAAAGAAAAAAAATTCCAATCGTGAACCCTTCCCTGTCCTTTCAGTTAGCACAGCACACGGGACTAAGCATAAGGGGTTGCTCTGCCACACTCTGAATTGGTTCAGTTGAGAATCTGTCAGCGTAGCAAACCAGCAGACACATGAGGAGAACCCAAATGCAGGTCTAAGAGTCATAGAAGAGACAATGTGGGAAAGGATATAGGTAAAATAGATAGGAATGGGGAAGAAGTCCCTTCCTCTGCAGAAAAGACAGGCCTTTGTTGAAGTGAGCTCCTGCCATCATGCTGGAGGGTATCCCCAAACACAGGCACAGGTAGCGGTCTAACAGTGCCAACCATCAAGCAATAAACCAGCAGCAATTATATACATTGGTGCACCACACTTCTGCCTTACTAGGCCTCCCTTCTCACACAGCACAGCAGAGAGCCTGAATTTACAACGAAGCTCCTACTGGCCTTAAAATCATCAAAACCACAGACACCATCAAAGACAGGAGCGTGCTCCAGTGGACAGAATACAGGACAAGAAGGAAGCAGGAGGAGGCTCTCTTCCTCCATGTCCCACTGACCTCTGTCTGCAATTCTCTGCCCCCAGCATGCACATGCCTGCACCTCACCAGCACGGGGACTTGTCACAATGCTGGGCTGGATCACCCAGACCACTGCTGGCACCCTATCCCTCACACGCTAACAGAAGTCCTTCCTTCATACAGTATTTTGACAGTCACACTTTATAGGTAAAAATAACCTCAACTGAGATATGACAAAAAGCAAGCATTGAAGCACAGGCACTTAACTACATACATATTCAGAGTTGAACATCAATTTTCTGATACACTGTAATTTTGTAAATTATTTAATAATTATTGAGAGTTTTCTCTAGAAAAAATATGAATCTAGAGTCAAAAAGAAATGCAAGTTTCAGATACAGAACGTAAGATTTTATTAAAATAAGCCTTTAAAACTGTCTCAATATATAGTTTTTTCCCAACACTTAATCTAAATTAGAAACAAGAAAACACAAGTTAAACAAATATATGGTGAATATTTTCATGTGCCAGGAGATCAGGATCAGTCACTTTTTTTTTTTTTTTTTTTTGTGAGGGTGGGGAGAGAAGGGGTTATATGGGAGGGAAAGAATTAAGTGGACACAATGTACTTGAAATATATCCACAGCATTTTAAAAGCTGAAAATAAAAGCTTTTAAGAGATACGTTTTGGGGTCTGAAAGGAGAATTGATACAGAAAGCTAACCTGGCATGATTTTAGGGGATATATCTAAAAAGCCTAATCATTGATAATTCACAATTTGTGAGCCTGGTGGGATTTCATGCAGAGCACTAGCCTCACTAAGGTAATTGGTGCTATTGAAACAACACTGGCTCAGCAGCATGCTGCTTTCTTCCTCGCCTCTGGGCACAGGAAGGATCAATATTTGTTAGGATTGCTTCTTGTTCCAACAATGTAAGATTTACAATACTTGCTAGGATTCTCACTTTGTCTTCACACAACTCATCAGTGGAACCCAATTACTAACCTCAGACAAACAACATTAACATGAGCCTCTATGCTTCTTTATTGCCCTTCATCCAAGTCTCATTTCAGGGTCTTCAGGCAGTGCCACTATAACAGATACTACACTTTAAAGTGTGCTCCAAGGAATAAATTTTCAGTCTTTCATTACTCGTACCTTGATTTACTTCATATCATCTTGCCGCTATAGACAAAGATAACACACTGTAAATTACAGCCATCCTGTCTTGTAGTTTCAGAGGTAGGGGGAAGGCAGGGAGTGATGCTTTTGCACTACAATTAGCACTGGGCACCACAGCTTCATTGCTATCATCACTAGTGACTGAAACTTATTTTATCAAAGATGCAAAGCCATTATTTCATATAAACTCATTTCCTAAATTGCTTTATATTTATTTCACGCTCTGATAAATGAGAAACTCTACGGTAAGAGAAAAATACATATTTTTATATTGTTTATTGCATTAACTTAGGATACATAATCTCATTTAACTTTACTCATGGGGCTATTTCTGCAATTTTTTCAGTCCTGATGTCTTAATAACACAGTGGCCCCTGATAGTTTGCAGTTCATTATGTTCTACTTCAAGCTCAGTACACAAAAGCAAACCCCCAATCTGGATAATTCTTTTCCAAATGTTTCAACTATTAGTGCATAGCTGGCAATAGAAGGCTTGGAAAACAGTCATTGGAAAAATTCCTTCAAGTTAGCTGTTGCAGTACCCCCTTATTTGTCCTACAATTTCCTCCATCCTCCATCCTATTCCAGTGGCTGATAACTAAGAACATTAGTTTTATGCGACTTGTCAAGCTCAAATGAAAAGAGAGCTAACTTTAATGACACTGCAATTAATCGCCCCAATAGACAGACAGCTAAAAGACAAGATATTGACTTCATTAAGGATAATGTATTATGTCATTAAGTTGGTAGGGTCACCTTGTGTATCATATATGCTTGCTAATATATTGGCATTTTCCTCAAATAAGATAAATTCAGATATGAGTGATAAAGCTGATTAGAAAATGTTTAATCTAAAGAGGCTAGTTTCCTTATATTCCACTTTGCAGCCCCAGGTATAAGTGGAATAGTAAAAACCCATTACAGATCCAGGTTTACCTCAAATAACAGGTCCTAGCAATTTACAACCTTTCTGGGTTTGTTTTTGGGGTGAGGTTTTTTTTGTGCGTCTTTTTCCTTACCCTTGAGCTCAGGTATTTGTGCAGCTTGCATTTCAGATTTGTTTTTCAATGTATAATTGCCCGCAGTACATTTAAGGTTAAAATGACCACTGCATACTAAATTAGTACTTGTGTGTGAGGGCTTAACCCTTTACAAGTCAGGATTTGAAAAACAGTTTCATTTGAGAGATGTACTACAATTATTAAATATTATAAAACTGATTGTTTCTTGTGATTAAGAAACTATTCTTTTTAGCCCCATATAAAGGCAGTTTTGTTAGGGGGAAAAACAATGTTTGGGTTTTTTTTCAAAGTCATATCATAGAGTATTTGAAAATATCCATCTGAAAGCAATTTGTGCCACTTAATACTACACAAATAAAATAGGTTTTGATATTCCTACTCATTTCCATAAGATGTGCTGTGTAGGAATGTTTCTCTCACCAGTACTGTGCTCTCAGGTTTTCAAGTAAACAGAGAGCTGCTCATTTCATTACACTAGTGACTATCTGCATACTGCAATTTTGTAAATTACTTAATAACATAACTAAACCTAATGCACTAGTAGAAAACTGTTTTGTACACATGGTCTGCTCATTTTACTAACTGCTTTAATAAACTGAAAAACAAAAATAAGCAGGGCACTGTTTCCTTTAAAACGTCATCACTCCAAGGTTTTGCTACTCTGTTTGGATTCACTTTTAGCAGAGACTTCTCAGATGCCAGACTTTTTTATCCAGATCTGACCTAACACTCTATCTAAATCTTTTATAATCTTATTTACTATCATACTTGAATGTTTTTGGTTTTTTTTTTAAATAAGTTTTACACTGTGCATAAGACTGGGGTAAAGAAATACCCAGATTTGCTTTATTTGCTGAGCAGCAAAGTGATATTTTAAAAGGAACGGGATCATTTGCCTGTTGCTATTAATTTATTTCAGCATTTACTCAAGAAAAAAAAATCCTCTGAAGGAGAACAGTCTGTTAATGATCAGTTTGACTCAACACTACTATAGGCAACACACATGACCACCTTGAAAAGAACAAACGTTAATTAGCATCGCCTACAATTTTGTTTCCAAACCATACTTTTTAACCTGTACACCCAATCTTTTCCAATATTTCCATTAAGGCTGTCAAAAGCAGAAGTTTGGGAACCTTTGCTTGTGACCTTGGCATTTCTTCTCAGGCTTAACGTATTGGCATTTTTTCCTCTGACTGCATCGCTTCTCATTTGTCATGATTATTGTTGAATTTTTCAACTGTCATTCCCGAACGTAAATCAATGGTTGTCGACTTCCCCTTTGTCATATCTGCACTGCCAACAGCCTTTCCCTTCTAAATGAGGCTTCCTCCCTTTCCATCCATTAAAAAAGGCCTGTCTTTTGGAGAAGTCAATCCTTTGTTAGGTCACTCCATTTATCATTCTTCCAATCAGTACCTGACATACTTATTCAGCCAGGTCTTCAACCACACAATCATTGTTCATTTTGGGAGGGGGGTGGGGAGAAGGAGAGAAAGGGAGAAGGGGGTATTTTATTTATGCATGGTGGTTTTCGCCATTTATCTTGACCAGTTTTACATTTTTCAATGCCCTTGTATCTTTAGGGGTCCTTACTTGCTTGAAGGAAAACACCAAATTCAGTAGAATAAAACACCCTGCACCTACAAGGGAAATGGGGAAGGAGAGAATGCCAAAAACACGTTTGGCTATATTAAAAATAAGAGAAAACTAGATGAGCAAGAACACTCTAACATAATGTGTTGGTTAGGTGAATGTGAAACCACTAAATATAACAAATTCAATTTTGTTACAAAGGGGGGGTTCTAAAGAAAAAAATCACTTCTATATTAAAAAAAACCCAAACATCTGGAACAGAAATAGTAATGGATTGTACGACCTTTTAGACAAGGTTTAAGACTTATAAAATTATATTACATAAAAACAGTATCTAAGCAGAATATTGGTCCACAGCGAGTTACAGAAGCCTTCAGGACATGACTTGTTCAATAAAGAAAAGGAAGTTAGTATCTGTTTTTTATGCAGCTATAGTCATGTTTGGTTGAGCAAACTCCCAGGGCTTTGATCCCCTCTACTAATATTTCAAATAGACCTTTGAATGATGTTATTAAGGTGCTTCTATCATGAGTGGATATCAGGTGCAAATGCCTGAAGTTTGTAAGACCTACTGACAAAAGCAAGTGGCTTTTCCTTTTTCCTCCATACTATCTTATTATTGTTTCCTTTCCTGGGTTAGAGATGAGTCAGTATCTGATAGGTCAGTATAGTCAGTACCAAGTCAGGCATACCTGTCTCTAGCTCTTTAACAGGATGACAAGAGAGGAGATCTCTACATCAAATTTCTACATTAAAGTATAGTTTACTGTAGAAATAGTCCAGAAGTCCTTTTCCAAAACTGCTTCAATTATTAAAGCACTGCTCTGTGCCATGTGTATATGCAGCCCTTCTCTAATAAATAACATAAATGGGAAAAGAGTGAACAGTTGTCATGTGAGGGTGATTTTTCCCAGAAATTAAAATGGAAAGATGCAAGCTCCTACCACTGTTCCTTCTCAGCATGACAGCATGCTTTTATATCACCTTACATATCTAAATCTGACCAAAACCCAATCTGCCTTAGTAAGAGAAACACAGGCTGGAGAACTCCAGACTGCACATCCCACTGATACAGTTTCAAGCATTGTGCACGCCTCATTTCATTAACACCCAATACATTTGTTAACCTGATCCTTTACGCCAGATAGAAATACACAATTTAGATATATCTTTGCTTGTACTTAATAAAAGAAAATACATATTCTATTACATGAGAATTCTAATAGATGAAAAGCTAAATTTAAGCAAACAAAGCAGTAGCTATGCTGTTCTAAGATCTTACTAAGAGAAGGAGGTCTGCTGAAAAACCTTCAAAATTCTGCTGCCAGCTAGATCACCATAAGTGGGACTGTTCTTGCTAGTGTCTGGTTCCCTACCAAAACCATAAAAGACTGAAAAAATCAAGTTAACATGTCTATTGCTGCAATATCACATGCTGCTGTTTTCTGCGTGTTTTCTCTACAAAGACTGATAGATTTAATCCCTGCAATAATCACACACACATATATATGAATATATATAACTGGAAACCAAAGTAAAATACATGTAAATGTTGGAAGTGAGATAAAAGAGGTCTTTGAGATGCATGATTTAAATTCCTTGATGTGTCACATGTCTTAATTTGACCTGGAGTCATTCAAACAGAAGCTTGATCTTCTACTTCCTATTTGCAAGCAATTACATACCCCATAGGGTATTACGGAAATAATTTTTTCAAAATTATTTTGATGAAATTCATATGAGGATCTTGGGTGGGCAGATCAGCAGTAAAGCATAATGAAATGGAAGGTCATGGCATTTTCAACACTAGAAAATTGATTCCTTACTTGCTAGGAGTTACCTGTTCCAAGGTGTAGGTTTTACTTTCTCAATGGAATTTATAAGGAAGAAAGAATTTTGCCTAGAAATCAGCAATATTCTCAGACAGGATAACAACAAACATGCAACATTTCTATCAAAATTATGTACAACATCATACTCTCAGAGTCCAGTTTACTACTAATTTCTGCATTCAAGTCTTATAGGTGAACTCATACAAGTAGCTGAGTACTTCAGGATGTGCTGCTTAATAAGACTCTAACTCCATATAAAACCACTATTACGAGACAAACAAGATCCCTTTTGGGTTTGAAGTGTTTCATTTCAGAAGATGATCCAGTATTTGCTCCCCTTTCTTTTAGGCCCTACACATTCATAAGTTTTACCTTGCTTCAGAGAGGCAAAAGTGATTTCTACACTGCTGCATTTTAAAACTTTACAAGGAGAATCTTCCAGTAATAAAATCATTTGTGTTGGAGAAGATCTCTAAGATCATTGACAAATTGTTGGGCCCTGGATGCTCCCCTGTGAAGGCACCATGGCATCAAGCCTGACAGAGTTCAAGTATTTGGACAATGCTCTCAGGCACATGGTGGGATTTTTGGGGCTATTCTGTGCCAGGGCCAGGAGTTGGACTCGATGATGCTTGTCAGTCCTTTCCAACTCAGCATATTCTGTGATTCTGTGAACTTTCAAAGCCAATTTCCAAGCTACCAAAATACAGCCATCTAAATGCTAACATTTAGATTTCTCATTAAATCCATTTTATTATACCGATAACTACTAGCATTATATATGGTGCTCCAAACTTGAGATGAGAACTAATTTGATTTATTATTCTTTTCATTCCTCTTATACTTTGCATAGTAAGGTATTTTATTCAGGTACTTCTGAGGTAACAAAGGCAAATATTCTACTACTATAAGTCATAGAAGCTTTATTTACTTATTTAAGCTGTATATGGCAAAGGATGATTTCCTTGTGGAAAAGAATAAAATACAGAAGACATTGTTTTAAATCATATCATGTAATCCCATTTTTGTCCAAGCAACGGATTTACAGGTAACAGCAGCAATCTTCCTAAAGTGTAAAAAGCCAGTGACCCTTCTGGCACCACAAAGTGACTCAAAGAGGTATTATTTGCAAACAAAAAGAGCTATTAATACACAAAACCACCATACTGTAAGCAATGGTACAGATTTTTTTAATGTCTAAGGAGTAAGTAAAATCAAGCAGAGGTTACAGTTGTAGGTCTAACACCACAGGTTTGTGCCTAGCAAATAGAGCTCTTTTTATTGCATTCATTCCCTGCTAGTTAGGACTTTCATTGACTAAAGAAGGGGAGAAATAAAGTATCTTACTTGGCAAGCAAAAGATGCTATTCAAACACTGAAGGAGTATTGTGGGAGTTTTTGTTTGGTTTGGGGTTTTGTTTTCTTTTTTTCTCATTTTGTCCAAGTAGAGAGTTTTATCATTCATGCATTTGCTTAGACTAGATATTTATATATGTATTGAAAGGTACTCATATGTACTGGCAACAGAAACTATAGGAAAATTTCCTGGATAAAAAAAATACAACCTGTAACACCATAAACCATTTAGAAGCTAATAAAATATCTAGACATAAAAGGTAAGGATTATTGCAATTTCCTCATTTATTTAGTTTTGTAATTCTACTTTAGATGCTAATGAGAGAAGGGAGGAGGGAACTTTATTTGATTTTTTTCATTACGCATTTTGAAGTTGCACCTCTAAAGAAAGAAAAAGCCCTTTCCTTTAGGTCCAGCATGGAGAATCCTTAAAAGCTGGGCCATCATTTATCCCCCAAATCAAATACATTCAATGTTTAATACATAAAAGATAGTAATGAACATGTTGATACTCAAATGCAAACAATGCTTTCTTCCGCTACGGCATTTTAAAATACGTTTAAAATGCCTAGCAACACTCTAGATTTTTCCATTGTGCTAAAATATTCTCAATTTTCTGCTGTTGTTTCAACAAAGGACTAGTAACATAATGCTTATAAACATTTTAACTAGGGGCCTTTGGCTTCAAGATGCACTAAATTTTCAGACACATGATATTCAACAAAAGAAGCAAGTATACTATGGGAATAACCAATTATATGGAAGTTTAATCTCTGCATTATAATCATGACATAATTGTTTTCCATTAGTTAGATAATGTGTGTTTGTAGATAGAAAATTAATTCTCCCATTCAACACAGTATAACAGAAATAAAACATAGAGATTATATAGATTGTAAAGTCCATATTTGAATTAGACTGTTGTTATGAATGACATTTGACCAAAAATCTAGAAGTGCTTTCGACCAAAAACTATGACCTTCATTTCCTTTTCTGTTTCACAAGAGAACTGCTAACTTGCATTGTATTTCCAAACAGCCTTAGTAGCAATCAGAACAAATTTTGTGAAGCTACACACAGAAACTCAATTGCACTTTATAATTTCTGTCACAATTATAAACTGAGTCAAATCCTGGAAAGTATTGAAATCTATCTAACAATATTTCCTTCCACCTTCCATTTGGCTATGTTTCAACTTGTGTTCAAGAACTTCTTTATCATGCAGTATGCATTTTTTTAATGCCGGTGCATGAGCTGTACCTTGCTTTTTACTTGCATTTTTCTACTGGACATTATTTCTTCAGTTACATTAAAGCAACCCACTGAAAATTATAGTATGGACTGTGTTTCTAATTTCTTCTTCAATGCAGCTATGAAGCACAGTGCCTTTTAGTACATTATCCCATACCAAATACGTATCTGTACATATATAATTTACATAAAGATTTTTAGTAATTTTATAATTTACTCTTTTCCCCATTTTTCCTTAAAAGATATTGGTAACAGATTTTAACAGGAAAATGTATTTCAAAATTACTGATTTTATTTCTAAAACCTGTATTGACAGTTATTCGTAGAGTTTTTTCTACAACCTTTAAAATATAAAAAAAAGTTCCCAGATTTGTGGAAGACCTTTAAAATCTATCAGTGCTGCAATTTGTGTGGCACTGCATTAGTACCAAGTATAAATCGTAATGGCGTATAGCCAAATGAATCCCAACATTTAAAAAAATTCAAGAAAAAACTCTTTGGTTAGGTTGATAGTCAGATTTATAAGCCAGCAGTTTATAAATTACTAAAAAGAGGCCTCTGAGACAATAACTTTTGGTTGAAACACCAAGTTCTTCCAATGCTTACAGGGACAAAGCTGCTTCCGTAACAAAACTGTTTCTGCCTCTCAGAGAAGCAATGGGCAAGTACAGTTACACAAGAGGGAAGTGAAGGGAAGGTCACAGGGCTATGTGGTACACTTAAAAATGCCAGAAATAGGTGCTGATCATCTTGTATTTCTTTTTCAAAAAAGCCTCTAATCAGTTCTAAATTTCTTAGACAGTTTGCTTTCTTGCTGCACCTAGAAATGTGTCATTTGTCTATTAAAAAACATAACAGCTCACCACCCCTCCTCACTGGCTTTCATTGGCCTCTCTTTTTTTCCCGTTTAATGTCTCTAACTTCATGCCATGTTCTTTTCCTCTTTCAGCACGGCTGAGCAAGGCTGACAGGCGGATTCCTTTGCTTTTCAGGGTATTAAAGCCACTTTCCCGCTCTGACAGCCTGTTCTACTCTGCCACCTTATAGCTCTGGCTTCACACTTCTCTGGGCAGCCACTGCTTCTTGACAGACCACTGTCACTTCCCATCATCCTCTCTGTATATCCTGTTCTCTCCCCCTCAGCACGCATCCCGACTTTCCAACCAATGCAATTATTTTTTTTGACAAGCCATCCATCAGCTTTAACTTTAAAAGCACTTTCCGCTGATATCCATTGTTAAATCCCTTGCTTTTTATGGAGCTTGCATGAGAGAATATGATATCAGACATTCAAACTACCAAACCATGTAAATTTACTTTGTTCTCAGCTATGTTTCCAATTTCACGTCCAATTTTTCGGTACATTATGCGTAGTTGTTGTGCTTAATATGATGTTGTCAAATCCCATTAAAGTTCACTGCATTGCACGGCTTTAAAAACAGGTTACAATTTGCATTCTATAAAGAAAGGAAGGAGTGCAGTCTGAAGTCAAGCTGAATCTTATTAAAATTATCTGTTCAATTGTTACATTTGTAGATGGAGTAATTTTGAGGCATTAGCTGAGACACATATGAAAATGTCAGTGTGCCAACTAATGACAATGAAAGCAAAAGGAATATCTCTGTGAAACTCAATAAAGCTCCTTTGCTGGTGACATAAATTTGATGATAATCCGAGGAAATGAATAAGGGACCATCCAGTTTGAATAGGAATTACCTTTTCTATTAAATCACTTTGCTGTATTTCCACTTGGCCTACATCTTGGTCCTATGCCACAATGAGTCTCTCTCAGTGGACTTAAAAAAAAAAAATCCCCACAGGACTAACATTCTCTGGAGGAGTATCTTTAGTCTAAGCCTCATAACCAATTTGAGACAAACACACTTAAAACCAAGGAAAGAATTAGTCTCCTTTCCCCTCTTTTCTGCATATAAGTGCAGATGAAATGATTTGCTAATGCACTGTACATGTACATTAATGTACATGTAATATGCACACATGTTCAGTGGCCAACACCACTGTGCTCTCTATGCAGGATCCTATGCACAAAAGCTTGCATTCTTACATAAAGGAAGACGAACCTATATAAATAGACACAGATAGAAATGAAAAGTTCAAAAGTGCTAAAATGCTGGGAACATAAGGATTCATGAGAAAGTAAAAAATTTTAATGGCATATTTTAATATAGTATCTCATGGCCTTTAAATCCTACCCTTGGCAATTGGTAGCATGGCTGCTTCTTCAGAGCAAGGCATGAGACAGTGATATGCCATGTTTCTGCAAGTATCATTCAGTTACCACTGTCTATTTTCTGTGATTCAATACAATTAAAAACTGCTATAACTATGCAAACACAGTATGTAGCTTAAGTTACATCTCTGAAGTTACTGTTTCACTACAGAAAAGAAAAATCAATCTGTTTGGCATATCTAAGCTCTCAAGCTCAGGTAAGATCTTTTGAGATTCACCCTGCCATTTCTCAAAAGGCATGTTAAGAGGTAAAGTTCAGACTTCTGGAACCTATTTAAAGCAAAGAGGCAAGGACAACACAAAGAATTAAGCAACAGCTGGTCAGTCAATAGTCCTCACACAGATGTCTTAGAATGAAACACAATCTAAATGGTCCCCAACAAAAGTGAACAAAAAAGACTTGCTCATCTAGAATTACTAATCTGATTAAGAATTACCATGACTTGTCTTTTTCAGATCTATTTACATTTATTTTGAACAGTTTTTCTGTGCCTTTGCACGGAAGCAGGTGAAAGTTACTCTTTGCACCCATTCTCCTAATCATGTTTCTCCAAATAGCAATTAATCCTATTCTGCATTTCACACAAATAATTTCCAGGTTCTCTGTATAGATTATTAGAGGACTCCAAAGTCTCTGAACCTCTTGTCCTTCTGTTACCCACCTACAATGAAATACTACATTACCTGCCAGCTGACTGTAATTTTGCAGTCCAATCCACTGTATATTAATGTCATCCATTTTGGATCTGTTTTTCAAGGAAAATATGACCACTGGAGAGTATATAGGGTATGAATTATACACCCATGTCACTGAGCTACTCTGCCCAAATCTCTTCACCCTTTTTTCCATTCTGTGAATTTTCCAAACTTGTTCAAGAACTTGGAGATAAACACATGTATTCAACAAGGGCAAGTGTAAGGTCCTGCGCCTAGGGAGGAACAACCCCAGGTACCAGTACAGGTCAGGGGTTGACCTCCTAGAGAACAGCTCTGCAGAGGACCCGTGAATGACAGGCTGACTACGAGCCAGCAGGGCGTCCTTCCTGCCAGACAGGCCAATGGGATTCTGGGGTGCATTGGGAAGAGTGAGGCCAGCAAGTCGACAGAGGTGATCTCCCCCTTTACTTGATTTCAGTGAGGTCACATCAGAAGTGCTGTGTTCAATTCTAGCCTCAGCAGGTCAAGAAAGACAAGGAGCTACTGCAAAAGGGCCCAGCAGAGGCCACAAAGATGATTCAGGGTCTGGAGCATGTCTCTGATGAGGAGAGACTGCGGGAGCTGGGCCTGTTTACCCTGGAGAAGAGAAGAGAGAGAGGGGATCTCATGAATCCACACAAGCACCTCAAAGGTGGGTGTCAGGGGATGCTGCCAGACTCTGTTCATGGTGCCCAGAATCAGGACAAGGAGCAATGGCTGTAAACTAAAACACAAGAAGTTCCACCTCAAGATGAGAAAGAGCTTGTTTATGTGGAGGTTGGAACAGGCTGCCCAGGGAGAGCATAGAGTCTCTTCTGGAGACATTCCAAATACACCTGGATGGCTCCTGTGTCACCTGCTTTAGGTGACCTTTGGCAGGGGAGTTGGACTGGATGATCTCCATGGGTCTTTTCCAACCCTAATGATCTTGGGATTCCTTAATTTTACACAAAGTTTAAAAAAAAATGACGATCATACCAATAAAATAGGGTATGTGCAAGTGTCATTTAACAAAAATCAGCAAAGGATTCTGTATAAATGTTGCAACCGCAATTGAATGGGAACCTTTTTGGATAACAAATACACAAAAGTATCAGACACGAACCAAGCACTTAATGCTAATTTGGTTTTGCACTATTCCTTTTCATCTCTTGATTTATTTTTTTTTAATTTTATTCATTTTTATTTTTTTACCAAAAGGTGCAACTTCAGCTTACTATGTAGGATGGTGTCTACTATCTCTACTCTTAAATCTATGACAGTAGATTAAGCCTTAGCTATAAAGCTATTTTAAACAATTTTACTTACTATAGAAACTATATGTTTATTGTATCTTTTTTTAAAACCATTTATACACCAACACAGATGGCCAAATAAAGTTAAATAACAATTTAGGATTCTATTTCTCATCATCAAAAGGGCTAAAGTGTCTTTTTCTCCACCTCCAAACAGTGACCGCACTTTCCCTTCTTCATTTATCCTATTTTCTGTTAAAAAGAAATACAGACTTGTTTAGAGCTAGCAGTTTTGCTTAACTCACTTAAGAATAAAGATTCAAAGCTCTGAGCCTCTGCCCTTACCACCATCAATTCTAGTCGCACCTGAAATTTCAAATACTAAAGTGACTGTGGTGAATTTCTGAGAGTCAGTCTTTCTGGCTGAATGGTTGTCTTCTTGATGGAGAATGGCAGTTGTCCCTAAGGAAAAGGGTAATAGTAGGATTTTGTCTTTTCCTTTGACCACAGACTAACCACACAGTGCTGCTGAGTCAGCCAAACCTGCAAGCAGAAGGCAATCACA
Source organism: Sylvia atricapilla (assembly GCF_009819655.1). Taxonomy (NCBI): domain Eukaryota; kingdom Metazoa; phylum Chordata; class Aves; order Passeriformes; family Sylviidae; genus Sylvia; species Sylvia atricapilla. The sequence continues at coordinate 22,392,899 of NC_089147.1, read as the reverse complement.
ACATTCTTGATCAAGTCTACCTTCCCCAGGAGCACAGCTGGACACAAAATAACAACTAATGTCACCCACGTGATGTTCGGGTTGAATATATTAGGAGACCAACACAACATTTTTCTAACGGCGGAACATTATAGTTTAAGGTGAAAGACCTAGAAAGGTTACCACACCAGAAAAACAAACCAAAACAACCAATCAGCCTAAAGCAAGTGTAATTAAAATGTACTGCAATAGTCTACCACAAGTTACAGACAATTTGTGAATGCTGATAAATTATTTCTTATTATTAAAATAATAAAATTTTTATTAAATTATTAGAGGTCTGCCATTTTCAATAGCAAGCAATACAGAATGTGTGGAGTAAGGGATTTCTTGCATTGTATATATGCAGGTACACATTATATATACTAAAAAATATATCAGTCTATGCTGATATATTCAAACACATGGTTCATTTCATTGTTTGTTATTTCTACATTGCCTGTAAACTTTGCAGTAAGCAACTATACCCACTTGGAGGCCAGGCTTCTGAAATACATTGCACCAGGACATGCTGGCACTTGTTAGGTTTATCCAACTGCCATAGCAACTGCAACCAGAATATAAAAAGCTTCTCAAAGAGTCAACTTTACATAAGGTCAACAAGTCCCCCGGCAAAGATTTCATATAGTGCTCGGTCTTAGACATACAGCCAAATCTTTGTTCTCTTCATAATCCTTAGACAAAAAAAAAGCTGATGACAATCACAGGCAACATATTAAATGATCGTATTTTCAGCACAGCTGGGATGATATTCTATAAATATTTTTTTCATTATTACCCAACAACATATTGCAATGAAGAGCTGAAAAGGTATTGCTCAATAAGCAGTTACCAGCATGGTTTTGCTACTAGGGACAAAAGATTTTCTTTCTAGAAAGATTTTTCTTTTCTAAATGCCTACAGTGACTTTCCTGGAGCTTCTATAAACACATCACTGTCACTTACAATCAGTGGATCCTTCCTTTTGTTGAAAGTTAAAATTAATAAAATCTTGATAATCAAAATAGCAACCATTACCATAATCAGACTCCTCCATACTTCAAACACGGTAATATTATATAGCACAAACAGACTTATTCCGCAAAAGGAGAAGCTTTCAAAAATTATACCAGAACACTTAGTAAAATATTGTGCACTACTTGATTGGGAAATTCAATTTTTTCTAATTAAAATGCTATAAAAAAAAGTTTAAGTGCAACTCTGTGATAAATAACTAGGTAAAAAATGGCAAGTTCATTCAATAGGTCTTCTACCAACGCTTCTTTGCAATTCTGTCTTCTTGATTACTCATGGGCCTTTTTAATATGAAAAATACTAAATTAAAGGTGGACAAATAAAGCATTAAACAAATATAAACAATTTGCTTCTTCCTCATCAAGAGTATGAGATACAGAGGATCTATGTCCAATACTTCATAACAAACAGGACTCCAGAATGTTGTTTCATAGTGAAATAATGAAGGAAAAACATTGAGCATTTTAATCACATTCCTATAATATATAAATTTTATTTTAACTATTCGCTTCTATAACTGAACAGGTGGAAACACACGAAGTGCTGACCTAAAAACCAATGACCCTCAAACAGCTGCTTGCATTTAAATTTACCCTCACAGTCTGAACATTTGAGCCATATTCTATGAATGCTTTTAACCAATTGAAGCCTTGAAACAATGTCCAAAAAAACTAAAAAAATTACACAAAAAAATTACTCATGTTTTTAAAGCAGATGTTTGAAAGTGAAAAAAAACATGAAACCAGGCACTTTGCAGGGTCAGAGAAGGAAGGTTAAGAAGCTTCTATCATGTCTGCCAAAGTTTTATTTCCACTAAAGGTTTTTGAAAGTATTTTAATAACTTGATCTGCAAATCTGTTCAGTCACATGTGCTTTTCATATTAAGCTCTTCTTTCAAGCCTACAGGAGCTACTATGGTATTGCCTACAGGAAAAACACCTGGCTGTCTAACCCAAGAGCTGTACCTCCAAGAGAATTAACAGTTATCAGTCTTTACTAGCACCACACTGCTAAGCAAGAAAGATAATATACAGGTATGAGAGTAACTTCTATGCTAACCAAGCTCAGATAAGTGAAATTCTTCCAGCTGACAATGCAACATAGTCATTGTGCAGTGTCTTGGTTCAAGCAAAGGTAATCAACAGGTAAACTGCCACTTGATTTAATACTGTAATCTCCCCTTTTAGAGGAGTTTTAAACTATGTTCAATTAGCACTTCTCAAAAATTTTAGAGGACGTAGGTGGGTGGGACAAGAATCTATTGATTTCGGCTGTTGCTCCTTCTTTGAAAGCAATATTGGTTTATCACAGAGAAAAGAAGAGCACATCACAAGAGAGAGTTCTGAAAGCAATGTTAAAAATAAAAAAAAAAAGTTGTTCTCAGTTCAACACTCTGATCCTGAGTCTTAACAGTCATGCACTTGGGTGAAAACCATATTTAATGTACACCAGTCCAACACCTCTTCTGTCCCTGAAGTCCATGAGTTTACTCCAGCAAATAAAACTGACTGAGGAACTCCTGAAGAAAGACTTTTTCAGATCTGAGAAACAGAATCTCAACAGCTCCATGACACTCTTCACTGCTAATGGGAAGGACAGAGCCTAGACAGCACTCCAAGATAAAGATACCTGTATATTCCTGTAGCAAACACTCAGAGAAACGATAACTCCTTTTGAGTGCCATAGCCCTCAGTACATTTGTTGCATTTTATTTTTAGTAGAAACAAAAGAATTAGATTTCATGCCATCAATCCTTCAAAGCTATACTTGTCTTTTCATTAAACAGCAAATGCATTTACCTCAAATATTTTCAGATAAAAATCTCTAGTGATCCTGAAACGTTAAGCTGCTCAATCCCCCATAGCCTTGACAATTCTGCAAAATTACTTAATGCAAAGGCTAGAGGCCTCCAGAGCAGAGCTGATTCCTCCCGAAGGATAACTCCCCTCCCCAGCTGGATGCAGCTCTCTCTGGGAACTACTTCATGACATCCATCTCTAAAATTATTCAGGTCAGTTCCACTTAGAAGAGAGTGTTAAGAACACCTGAAGAGCAGAGACCTAACACCCCAGAAGGCTACACACTTTGCCTTTTTATGCATTAATGTCTCACAACTTTTACAGTGTTCTCTTCCACATTCCTGAGATGTGAAAGCAGCTCAGCACTTCATATGCAGATTATATTACTTGCGTCTGAAACTGTGGGGTTTTTTTCCTCCCCCATCCCACATTAAACTCTATTTGTTCTGGTTGTGTGGGAGAGGCCAGTTGTAGCTGTAGTTACACTCTAACATTACTGTAAAGCAATATCATGCTGCCACGCAATAGCTCTTTAATGTCAACCATAACCTTCATAAATGGGTTTGTAACGAGAAACCCTTGTTTGTCATTCAGTAGGTATGATTGATGCTATGTGAGTGAAGTGTAGCCACAGTGACCATCTCAATAACATGAACAGCTGCCAAATATTCATTTAGCAGAATGAGTTTAAAAAACTTTGAGCAGATTGCTTTCACAAGGCTGCTTTCAACAAAAGGAAACATAATTAACGAGCTAATATCAGCATGTGTCTGGCTAAGCTAATGAATATCAAATTACACAGAATCCTGTATAAATCATCATTATCCTGAATTTTAATTGAACTTGCAATTAAACATGACAAATTTTATATACACTAAACCTTTAATTTATACTTTCAAATAAGAAATAATTTATCATTTTTAATATTTCATAGTTAATTTCCCAATATGTACACTTCTAATTAACAAGGACAGACAGGCCTAAAAAAAAAAAAAAAAAGAGAGAAAAGAAAAACACACCAAAACCTGCTGAATAGCTCCATTGGTTACATCAACTTTCAACAGATTAAAATCAGAGGCTAGAAACTTAAAATACTGCAGCAAACCACTGCTTCTACAAATCATATTTAATTTCAAACTCATCCTCTGACTCTGAATACCATGTGCAGGTTCTGAAAGGTTCTCAGTTCTGAAAGAGAACTGAGCTGCAGCAATGTCTAAGGGGCAGTTTGAAATACGGGTTAAGTTTCTGCAAAAGAAGCAACAGTTTTGAAACAAATTCTTACTAATAACTCCATAACACTCAATTTATATAATTTCTTAGTCCTATTGTCACTATGGACTAGAGCAGTCACCATACAAAATAGTGGTTCTTGACAAAAGAGTATCTTATTTATTTTCTAATTTAATCTTATGGTCATTTCATTTTGGTTATTTCCAGTATCATCCAAGAATGTGAAGAGAAGGATTCCTTTCCCCATCTCCTAATACTCATGAGCTCCAGTAACTTTTTCTATTTCATCAAAATAATACAGTTTCTATTGATTGCTATATAGAAAAATTTGACTCTGAAAAAAAATAAATGGGTCTTACAGCTGTGAATGTGAAGTTTAGAGACAGAAGCAGCTGCAGTGCTGTAAGCAGGCACAAAGTTCTGTCAGCACAGCTAACTCAGCTGGAAGAGTAGGAGGAAAAAAATACCATGACAGCCATGCCATCAAAACCTGCAGTATAGAGATGGTCATGATGGCATGAACTTGCATTTGTTCAAGGAGTTTCAACACCATTAGATGAAAATGCTCCTTCTTGTGGTATATCCTGTTCTCCCCTAGGAGTCTGCCAGCAGAATTATGCGAGCACAACTGGCAAGAGTTGTGCCCTAACAGAGGCCAGCCCCCAGCTAAGAAAGGCTGTACACAACTAAATGGCACTCACATGGAAAATGTGGTCAAACCCCAACTGCAATTAACATGTATATGGCTTTAGTGAAGACCTGAACAGTTTCAGACACAAGTCTCATCAAAAGCTCAAGACCCGACATACAACAGATTAAAGAAAGTATTCTCAAATACTCAAGGTTTTAAAAATTTGCTTTCATTCATGTCCCTAAACTATTCATTCTTCAAAAGCAGATGGATCTTTCAAAATCCTTATTACACAGAAGAGTCTTCATCATGCCATTTGCTGAACCTTCAAGACAATGTGCATTGCGGAGTGCCGTTGCTCGCTGGCCATAACAATGAAACAACTGGGGAAATATAAGGATGAAACTAAGAGAAACTGAAAGCTTCTCCCACTAGGAAATGGCTTTAGGAATCCTATTAATTCCCACAGAAAATTAGGTCAACAGCTTTCATATTTACAGCACTCAGCATTTAAAGAGTGACATTTCTGATTTAATGAGCAGTAGAATTAGGGACACAATAGGCAATTTCTGCTACTACTGTTAATTATAGTAAATATGTTTGGGTGCTTCTTGCAGACCTTGCTTTTCCTCAAGCCACCTATGTACTTTTATTACTTTATTTTTATCCACTGTTCTGCCTGCTTTCCTAGGTTTTTAGTACCTGGCTATGCTCCTAAGTTTTGAACACACTTAAGAATGAACCTATCTGCCCATGGTGACTAAATGAGATCTGGATATCCTAGAAGCAGCTCAGATGTTTTCAGACCACTTGAAGCAAAGGCTCTGTCATGCAGCTCAGCAGGACTTCATTCCTATACATCCGTTTCCCCAAAATGCTTAGAGAAATACAAAGCAAAAAAGCCAGAAGAAGTAGTGGGGACTGAGTGAGTGATTTCCAGAATTATTTCTCCATCTTGTTGGTACAGTTCCACAAGTTACTTAATCCCTAACAGAAATCAGAGACAAAAGGCAATCAATCAGCAGAGTAGTATCCATCTCTAGTTAGAGCTACCTAACTATTGAGATACTGTTGTGATTCTGCCACTGCCTAACTACATGATCTTCAGTAACTACTCTGCTTCTCTGTCTCTCCATTTATTCTCTCAGAAAGAACTATACTGATGCTTACCTCACCCAACAATCTTTTTTTTTCCTCCACTAATAAATCCTTCTGTGAAACATTTGCACATTTTTGCTCCAATACTTCCTCAATGTCCAATCCTCATGCAGAGCCCTCACCTTTCTGACACCACTCCTTCTGCAAACACACATTCTAGTCAGCAAAAATAACACTGCCAACCCATCACTGAGAACAAATAAATGAATTAACTCAGACATAATTCTCCTCTAGGTTTTCCTAGTGCATTTTGCATTGTCTGTCTACTTAGATTACAAGCCCCTCAGAGCAAGGACACATTGTCTTTTTGACTTGTACAGCTCTGAGCACATGGTTTGCACATAAATAATATTAAAACCAATGATAATACTGGTTTGGCCAGTCTCAATACACATGAAAAGGAGGCAGCAAGTGCTTCTATTTTTCTTTTTCACATAAGGAAATGTCATATTTCTTCTCATGTTTCAGGGACTTACAAAACTAATAGAACTGCATGTACCAAGGCTCTGAACGTTTCATGCTTTTGCTGAAAAGCACTATGTGTTCAAGCAGGAGAAGCAGCAGGACAAATATTTTCACACATTTTCAGATAGCTGAGTGAAACTGGCTCTATCAGAATTTACAGTTGAAGACTACCAGAATTTACAACTTGTGAAATTGTGGCTGTCTGTATTTTCTCATTACAGTGTGCTTGCTAGAGATAGAGAAGGTGGGGGGTTTTTTCCCTTTTTTTTTTTTTTTTTTTTGCCATCTACTGTCGCACTACTTCCTAGTTAAACCTTGTCTCAAGTTATCAACACTCTCTGGAGAGATAAGCTTCTTCTCACTTACAACCTGTCACTAATAATCGAACTTTCAAGACTCCATCTCGAAAAGAGACTACCGGAGGCACACAGGTCACAGGAATTAACTGCCACCAGTCCTTGCAGAAAACTAAGCTCATCAATCTATAGCTTCTCGTCATAATTAGAATAACGGCTTCGAAAATTTGGGCTGATGTTGACTCGGTCTTATGCCACAAAGACCACTGATTAAAATCTTGGTGTGAAACTTAATGATAAGTGCTGGTGGCGTTGTCGTGGAGACAGGGACAAACAATTCCCTTGCCGTGACATTTTCAATGTCCTGCAGAAGAAAAACTGTCCTCTTTAGTGTGGCACTGTATGAAGCTTATTTATGGCTACAGGGCTTGCTGGATTGATGACTGTCGTAACACACTGTCAAATCCTTTACTGACACATTCATTTTTTGAGCCCCTGGTGTGGCAGAAATAAAACACAACAAAAATGTGAAAGTATTATTTATCAGTTTCTGTTTGAGTAAATAGTGGATGACATAAATTTGGTATACATTTGTACCCAGATGTGCACACAACTCCCTACATTTATTAAATGCACAAGAAACAAAAATTACTTAAAGTAATTCAAGATTGTCCTATAGTTTTTGACTGCAGCTTTGTAATGGATTTTAACAGACAAAACCCAAAAGGGCTAGTGTAGTTAAAGCTTTATGAATACAGCTTTGATTGCATCATGTCCATAGCAAAATACAGCATATGGCACATTTGGCATTAAAATTTAAGAACTTGCATCCAAAGTGTGATATTTGTTTTGATACTGCATTTCAAAAAATCAGCCTGAGGTTGCCACAGGTTTACTGACAGCAGCATGCTCTAACATTATCATCTGCAGCATTATTTTTATCACTTTGAAATTAGAAGGTGCTCCTTCTGTCTTCTCTTTCAAAAAAAAAATTTGTTTCCTTCAGTTTATATATAGTGAACATTATTTGTCAGCTTTAAGGCTCTTGTTAACTTCCCATAGCTTTTTTTTAATGCACTAATTAACGATCACAAGAATATCACTCTGGACTACAACAGGTGAATTTACAGTCAGATCATCATCAGAGAGAGCTCAAAATGTATGTCTGAAATCTCTGCACTGAACATAATGAAAAGTTTCTGTACACAGATTTTTCATACTGATCACATTTTCAGGAATCCTGCCTGCTTTACTTCCAGGTTCAAAATTATTTAAACAGGAATCCTCTGCTTCAATATTCAGAATCACTTTTGTCTGTCTATGGAGGAAAACACCAGAATTCCAAGATTTACTCACTCCCTGTATGACAAAAATAAAATAAACCCACCATAATTTTCTCTCCCTTTGTCCAATGCACTCTTCTTTAAAAATATTTTAAAGTATTTATTGCATCTCTTCTAAGTAAAAAAAAAAATAAATCCTGGTGAGGGACATGCCAAATTAGTACACTGTTCTTTCACAATACTTAAGCACAAAGTGATCAAGCAAAAGGTTGCTCTCTGTACTCAATAATCACAATTCCATCAGTGTTACCCACAGATGTAGCAGAACACACTGAGAAAGTTCTACACATAAAAGAAAATCAAAATCAAAATTTGGTGACTGAGCATGATTAAGACTTTGTGTGTATAATCTGAAAACAATGTGATAGCTACATGGAAGTTCTTTAATCCTCAGGAGCTGATTTACCTTACCTACCCTCTGTGTAGTTCCCCAGTCGGCCTCAGTTCCACAGCATTCCCACCACACAACATGCCTTCAATATATATAGCTATATATACACACATCTCAGCCATGGAAATGCTCTTAGGATGTTCACAAGGAAGTGTCTTCAAATCTGGACCCAGATAAATCATTGCTTCCCTCAACACTGAGTGCTTGTCAATTGTAATAATTGTTATTTATAGCCTTTGAATATTTTCTACTTGTATTATTTTGTAATGATACAAAATAAGCTTCAGATTTCGGCTTTTAAAAGGTAAAGAATCTAAACTAAGAGGTACATCTCTAATCAAGTATTTGATAAGTACCAGCATACACTAACAATGCTCCAAGTCCCATCAGTAATTTAAGTATGTAAATAAAATGTGCAAGTTTCTCAAGACATTTAGGGATTTCTAACAAAGCACTATAATTTACTTCACAAAACTTTATGGAATAATTTCAGTCAAGAAAATTAGGAATTGATCTTCCAGAGCTATCAATAACAAAAGGGAAAATAAAGAGAGAGAGTCCTGTTTTAATAAAATTTAATCCTTCTGATTTCTTAGGACACTTTGCAAAGCTTCAGCTAATGCTAAATCATACTAATATACAAGGTGGTTCAGAATTATTTGAATTTCTCAGTTGCAGCATTCAACCCCTCAAGTCAATACACACCAAAATATATCTGCCCCTCAACAACATCAAGTTCCAAACATTTCTTTCTAATTGGTATAAGAAAAATTGTCCTTAATTATTCATTTTTCACCTCTGTAAAATATAAATAGATATTTCAGGTTAATGTATGTGCTGCAGAGTTTCTTGTAAAGGTTTGCAACAAAATGTCAGTTTTTAATTTTTTTTTCTTTGCTGGTTTGCAACTCAAACTTAGAATGTGGAAGTGTTTTTTAAAGCAGGGGAATAAAAGTGGTCTAAAATGGTTATAAAATACAGTTTATGCCTTTCTTATGCCAGATGAAAAAGATGAGTGTACCACATGGTAACTCTGGGTGACTAAACAGATTGTCAAATATATTTTAAAAAAAAACCCCAAAATCAAAAACCAACCAAAAAACCTCTAGCAGTCAGTTCTGATTTTTTCATGGCCATCAGCTTTTCTTGTCCTATTAGTCACCATAATAGTAACACAGTGTTGAGCAAAATACCAGAAGCTTTCATTAGAACCATTAACATAATTTGATAACTGATGGTATTTGATTTCTGACTTTTGAACTTTGAGCTAAAGCTTGGTGTAAGATATAATCTCACTGATTGGATGTTTTTTAAAATACAATCACTTCAAGTTATATTTCTTTGTTAAATGTAATTAATGTTCACATTTGTCACAAATTATACTATTTAAGAAAGAGGCAATAACGATGAAAGATGTGACAATGTTAAACCCATGTCATCTTCCCCCAAGTGATTAAGTCCTAAGTTAAGAATTGCTCAAAATAAAATGGAGCCATGCACACAGTAATGGATATATACAAATAAAAACTTTTCAATAATGCATCGATGTTTTTTCTTAACTTCAAACAAATTAAAAGTTTTAGTATTAAATCCATTTATGTCAGATGCTTTAGAACCATGTTCAGGATGTTCTACTTATAATACAGCATTCAGTTATACACAGTTTTCCTGATCTTTAGACACTGTGCAAGTAGTAAGGAGAGCTTTTTTAGCTCATGTCTCTATTGGTGTGAGTAGGAATTTACAGACTGATAGAAGCTTCCCCTCTGCCCACAGTTCTTAGAATCAAATTTCTCTGCTCCCTCAGCATTTTGCCACATCAGTGTTAGAGCCAGAGCTCACAAGCCTTGGCTCCTGGGAGGGCTCCTCATTCTGGCACCTGCCCTGTGCTGCCAGAGCAGGTACGATGATAAGGGCAGGCAGTTTTCTCTCACCACCAGGCTCGTGAAGCCCAAGCTTCTGTGCAGATCACTGTGTGGATGTGTCCAAGTCAATTATTGCAAGCCACGTGCCTCTTTAGTATGGCAAGCAAAAGACTGCAGTATAAATACAAGCTCTTGAAAGCTCTTTTTGTATTACCAAATGGGTGAGTAAGGTAGCAAAGGGAGGGAGGTTTCTACTTAACTTGGTCAGGTTAAGGACACGAAACAGACTTCAATGTTCAAAATGTCCTATGTGCATGCAGCAAACTAACTGCCCTGCAACAATATTGCCTATAAAGCATCATTTATGCCATATCAACAACCCTCCTTGCTAGCCACTGTATACAGTCACACAGATGCTTTGAATGGACATTTATGGGACCTTTATTAGTAATATAAATCCTACATCATCACAGCTGCATTAAAAAAATGCAAAAGAACACAGGCTATCATCTTACAAAGATTTCAGTTGGGTTCACTAGGGACCATAAAAACAAACATTCACATTCAGACCCTTTGGCAAAATTGTAAATGCCAGGAATATTCAAAATTTTCAAAACTTTATAACATATTAATCTAAAATGCTTTGGAGAAAGGGAAAGGGTGAAAAAGAATCAAGATGATGTGGCTCTTTTTTTTTTAGTCAGAAATCGCATTTTCAGCTAGCCTTGAAAAATAATTTTGTGGTATCAGTGCATCATTATCATGCATTAAGCCTTTAAAGGTGAGAAAAGTTTATAAAATTTTTAAGTAATTTTAGACATAATATTCTTCTAAGCAAAGATGGAAGATAGAATCAGTAGACATAGAAAGTAGCAAAGTCAATGCAAGAACACTTAATTTTTAAAGGGAATTGTAGTTTTTCCTAATTTCCAAGATTGAGCTAATGAAAATGAGTAAATACTCTTACACTGAAAAACATTTAAACAAAAGGAAAGAAGCAAGAGAAATTCCCCATCTCACCCCCCTGTCTGGAGGTAACATTAAACTAACCTTCCCCAGATTTCTTAGAGTGGAATTTAAGGCTTGTGTGTTTCAACAGGAAATTCAACAGGAATATTCTCTATTAGGAATTTGTACTTCTTAATCCTCTCTGAAAACACCTGATACAAGGGCAGGGCCCTTATTTCCCTTAGATTTGAAATGTCTGCCATGACTTTAACTGGCAGTCAGGCAAAGGACAGAGATTTAAGTTTTGGAGTCCACTGCGGTAAAACCTCCCTCAGCAGTTAGTGGCTGGAGAAGAAAATATGCTCAATGAACATTTTTTAAATTACAAAAGGATTCCACCATAGAGGGCTGAAGCCTAGTCCTTGGAACACACTGCCTGTTGGCATCATGTCCTGTGAAGTGGGTAGTGGCACAAACACATGGATGCTCTTTGTCACCATGATTGCTGCCATAACATGTCCCCTACAGTTGATGTAGTCAAGTATGCCACTATTAAAAAATAATTACTCTTCGATGCATAAAACACATTCACTGCAAAGGTAAGATATAGTTTGGATCTCACCTCATATTTTGCTTAAAAGTTTTTTCCATCTTCCTGGCACAATGAACCTCCCTAAATCTCAATGTAGTATTCATCATTCCAAGAATTGCCTTACATTTACTGTAATAGCAATTTGCTATGGGATTAATACACTTCAATTTTTCTAATGTGAAACTTTAATTTCAAGAATTTATAATACACAACTGTCACAGAACTCAAACTTTGCAACAAAAATTGCTTTGTCTTTAATTTTTTTTTTCTCATAAAAACAACTGAGGGAGAGAGGAAAGAAGCACTGAAACCGTAGTTGTGTCATGGAAGACTGCAGAAGGAAATACATAATGCAAACAGATCCATTTATCAGAAAGCACAGTCCATGCCATACTGTCCTTGTCTGCGGCTCAGAAACAAACAGTAAGAAGGATAGCTGAGTACTAAGAAACAGTTAAGTAAAATATACACTATTAGAACATATACAACATATGCTGATATAGTTTAATAGGGAAAGCTGAAGTTGTGCAAAGCAAACAAGGAATGAATTCCCTGTTTCCCATGGGCAGACAGATGTCCAGCCATCCCCAGGAGAGCAGGGCCCCACCATGTGTAACATCATCACTCCAAACATCCACTTGATCTACAGAGCAGGATGCCACATGGTCTGGAATATCCCCTTTGGTCAGTCAGGGTCACCTGTCCCAGTTGTGTCTCCTCTCATTCTCCCATGTACCCCCAGACTCCTCACCAGCATGGCAGTGCAAAAACCAGGAAAGGCTCTGTGCAAGCCCTTTTCAGCAACAACAAAAACATCTCTGTATTATCAACTCTGTGTTCGGCACAAATTCAACAAATTCAAAGATCAACAAATTTAAAACACAGCCCCAGACCAGCCACTATGAAGAAAATTAAGTCTACTTCAGGTGAAACCAGCACTTCCATACATCTGTGTGCTCAAGGACAAGTAGTATCCACACCAAAGCTTTTACAAACAAACAGGAAAATATCCTAGATAGACATAGGTTTTGAATACTGCAAACCTGATATTGCATAGAAGTAACTTCAGTTATTCACAAAGTACCTCATATCCCCATATAGGCAATGTACACATCATCCAAAAAGACACAAAAACACTGTTTATAGTAGCAAAGAACACCTCCAAGCTAAAAAGTTTACACACAGTTTGCTCTAATATATCAGTTGGGAAGATATGCAAAAAGAGAAACATATTACTCTAATGCCTGAATGCAAAACTGTGAAAAAACCAAACAGAGGATATACTCTGTTCCTAAGTGTTAGAAGGCATCATCATTATTCTACCATACCAAAGAAATAGAGGCTATTAAATGTAATGCATAAAATAACATTTAGCAAGAAAATCAGGATAATTACTTCACAAAAAGGACATTCAGTCAAGTTCTAAACCATTGCTCTGAATTGAGAATTACTTATGTCTAAGTTAAATCAAGTAAAACATCCTTAGCAGTCCCTTAAAGAACACTTGAAAATAACAGGAGGAACTACCTAATTCATCATGCCTTTTTTATTTTTTTCCTGCTAAAAGAGGTGAAATGCAGGAGGCTGTGACATTAACTTTCTTGTTTGCAAATTCAGCCTGTTTATTGCAGGAACACAGATAAAGATAGTTTGGTTCCATACAAGCTGAAATAAGCATTGAGGTCAGTTGTGAGTACATCAAATTAAAAACTAAGGGTCAGGAAGACACTCCGCTGAGAACTGTATAACCACCACAACAGGAAAACAAGGGCAATTAAAAAATTTTGAGTCCAAAAGGTTACAGTAAGAAAAACCTACCAGTAAGATGTGTCCCACTATCATACTTAGAGTAGAGGAAAGGAATAACTGTCATTGACTTACAAAAAATGCTACAACAACAACAAAAATACAAGTAACATTCACAAAAGGGTAGTACAGCACTTCTAAGAAAAAACACAGACGTGCTGTTCTATTTGCATCCCAAAGCTGGAGAGCGCATCTTTAAATGCTGCTTATTAGAAGCATGCTGAATCATTCTCCATCACTTCACAGACCCAGCACTGATAATGTCTCTCCTCCTCATGAGTGGCAGAAATTATTTTGGAAAGTAAGAAACAAGTCTGACAGGAGTTCCTTACACAATCCTCTATGTAGAGCCACAACATAACGTGAAGACTCTAGGTGGGTACAGTTTCCTACATGCTACAATTCTAAGTGTCCCATTCCAACAAGATGATGGTATCCACAAGTGGCAAAGAGAAATAAAACTAAATTGTAATAAAAGATTGTCACAGGATCAATGCCTCATACTTTAAAACTGAGCATTTTGGCTCTGCTTCAGCATTCATCAGCCAAAACCTATTATCCTATGACAATATTCCATTTCACTGATATCTATTCATTATAAAATATATATATTTACAGTATTTGGAAGGTGATTTTTAATGCTGTGAATGCCCTTTAAAAGGAGACTATTTTAACATTATAGATTCCAAATGACTAGTCAAGATATTCAATTCCCTGTTTAAATCTTTAAATATACTTAGGAATTCCTTATTTGAATGGGCTTTCTAATGCCTGTTCCTTTACTGTTTAAATATATATTACAATGTAAAAGGAGAAAGGTCTTCATTAACTCATTGCACTAGGGGAATTCACCTTTTTATGATATTAGTTTCAGTCATTAATCACAATGCTTTACCAGTAACCAAGGAAAGTGAAAATAATATTTATGTAGATCACTACACCTGATCTCTGCAGGTTTTGAAGAAGTCTAAGAGAGTTGGATATCCCAACATATTAAATTTGGAAATTGTAACTCTGACTGGCATAACAAACACATCACATTCTACCCGTAACCATAATACCTGCTGAGTCACAACCTCAGCTGGCTACCTTATAAAAAGGCTTTTTCAAAAAAATTATCATCAACAGAATTCTTGTGGTGTTGAGAGATTTAATTTTTTTATCCTTAAGAATTCAATAGGAAAAATACAGCTTTTTTGTTTGTTTTTAGGGGAAAAAATTCTTTGTTTAGGCAGTATATTTAAGAAGAATTTTAAGAAGTGAACAGAGAAAATATCTCATAGCATCTGAGACTCAGCACGATATTATCAGTGTCAGCATACTGATGACCCAGATGGTATTTGTATGTTTGAAGTATGACATCTATACTCCTCTGTCATCCAACACAAGTAATTAACAATAATCAAGTGGGTGTTAATTGGATATAATGGAACAATCTCCAGTCAGCCTGAGCCTACTATTTGCCTCTTACTAGTAATTATGAACACTAAGTACTCACGCTAATCTCCTTCTTCTCACTGAAGCCAAACAGAGGTGCAGTATTTACTCAGCTGATAGCTTGTTTTGTCTGCAATTTAATCTGTTTTAAGCCAAGAAACTCATAATTTGCAGAGCCGTCACCAGCTGCCAGGATCACACAAAAGAATTCAGGGCCGTAGATGACAGCAATTCAGTATATATAATCCAAGGGAAAAAAAGTACAATCATTAATTAAACTGACCTGTTACAACCACAGTAGCCACAACACCTGGACGTACAAATACTGAAAATTATCC
This sequence comes from Sylvia atricapilla, assembly GCF_009819655.1. Lineage (NCBI taxonomy): Eukaryota > Metazoa > Chordata > Aves > Passeriformes > Sylviidae > Sylvia > Sylvia atricapilla. Next base: position 22,377,544 of record NC_089147.1, on the reverse strand, counting down.
AGTTGTGTAACATCTGATAAGCTCACGACTCTGACACATATTTGTCATCCCAAAAATATGCTGTTAAAACACAAAACTTTCAAAGCTGCTGTACTTTTGCTGTGCAAGACTGTGACAACCCTTTCTCTGATAGGAAAGTGGTGAACAATCTCAGCCACATCACTGCAGAATGTGCTTGGCTGTTTGATTACTACAACTGCAGCAAATTGAAAGTATCTTATCAAGAGTGACCATTAGAAACGTATTACTAGCCATTAAGCAGATGGTTAGATGTTTTAAAATAGCTTTTACATAGCAGTGAAGTCCAGACTAGTCAGCCTTATTTATGGGTCTATTAAAGGGGAAAAAAAAGGAAAGAAAAATAATAAAAACAACGACTATTTTTGTGTGGTGAAAGTGGGAATTTGTCAGTGGTTTTTAAGACCATTATGGAACCAATGTATGAATCAGAGAATTCGGTACAACAGTTAAAGCACTCTCAAATGCTATGAAATTTACCTCCCTTGTAAAAAATAAGTCTTCCATCATTGTAAAAATTTGATTGATTTAACACATCAAAACAGAAGGTAGCACACCACATTAAGAAGATCAATACTAAGCACAACTTTTAGGAATTCTACCCAGGAAATTGTTTGTATTGTTTAATCCATCCCAAACTCAGTTTGATTTAAAAGGGATTGAATTGGTTTGTGCTGAGACAGATTTTTCTTATGTTACATGTAGATGTCATCACTATGTCAATAACTAAGACATGCATTGATTTACAGAAATGATACACTATTTGAAATACAATTACTGATTAATGCAGAAGGCCAGAAACACAGGCCATTAAGTACCATTATTTTATTGATTCCATGTTTAAATTTGGGAAAATCACTCTATACATGATGAGAATTTTGCAATTTTCCCATGCCAATTCAGTTGGGGCTTCAACTTACTCAGTTTAGACAGGAAATAGAATCATATGGAGCTTTTAAATCAACTACTAGAAAGCAAAAAGCAGAGCAAATCGCAGTACACATACAGTACCTTAACACAAATAATATTCAAACATTCTAGTGGCACCTCCTAATACTTGACTAAAAAAAAAAAGTATTCTAGATGAGAAATACAGGCAAGTTTAGCTATATCAACTAAATTTTTTAAGAATAAAATCATACTTTTCAGCTATCATATCTACTATGGATCACATTGGAAGAGAGCACAATGGATCATCTGGTCCAACCTCTCTACTCAAGCAAGGTCATCCTAGAGAACAATTTCACTGGTGTTTTAAAGCAATTTCTCTCAGAACTTATTCTCAAAACAACTTCATCCAATTCTTTTCACACTCTTTCTAAACACTATGTCTTTTTTTTGAGTTCAAAATTTTCTTAAGCTCTCTGCAAATTTATTTTAGGATTTTTCCTCCATGGATTTCTCATCAACCTTTTATCATGACACCCAGAGAATGATCTATTAGAGTCCATCTAGTAAATTCATACTGCTCAAAGGGATGTAAGACTTCTGTGGACAGAGCATACTATTTAGAGAAACTGCATTTTCACTCCTGTTCAGCAGAAGCCAAAAGTGGTTCCAGAATGAAGGACTCATTCCCAAGGACCAGACAAATATTACAGCTACTCTTTATCACACAGTCTTTAGAAAAAAGAATTAAGGAGATTTGCCAAGACTATTACTGGACTGGAACTGACCAGCATGATTCAAAACTACATGATTCACCTTTCTGGACAGAGTGCTAGCTGGTGGGGGTCTCCTAAGACTACAGACACTTTCCATTCCTCCTTTTCTAATCCTGCCACTGTCCCAAGGAGGAAGACGGGCTATGGGGACTAAATCCCCAACTTGCTGTGCCACCACAGCAGTGGAAGAAATGGAGTGAGAAAAAATGAAAAGTATTCACCTGAGAGAAAGCCAAGGGCAAAAACTTGTAGTATTTCTACAATTTATTACAGTCTTTTACATGATGAGTATTTCTTGATTGTCAGGTTGGTTTCTAAAGAAAGAGCACAGGTGGAGAAATTTCAATTAAATGACAGTTTCATTTAGGATATACCCATCTGCAGCACCTTATTTTGATTAGTTCTAATGTGAACTAGCTTTACAATCATGCACTTTTCAGTCTGCCAGCTGTTCTGGATCCCACTCTGAAGTGCCTCATTCATCTTATACATGGTAGAGGGTATTCCCATTTGGCACCTACATTAGCATTTGGTACTGCACAACAGGCACTTAAAAAATAGATACTTCAGTCACAGTACTGTATCCATTACTCAATGGCTACTCCAACAGCTTTTTTTTTTTTTTTTTTTAACAGAGCTATGCTATCAGTGTTTATCCAATACATTTGCAAGCTGCAGCAATGAAGTATTTGAAGTAAACACTACCCTAGCTTCTTCTTTCTCTCTAAAAATACGTTCCCTGGACAGATCACACATACACAGAAATGATAAAAAAAGCCCCACCAATAGATATTAGATGCATTTCTAAATAGCATTTCGAATTAAGTCAAAGAGGAAAGAAAATAGTGCCTAACTGAGAAGCCAATTTGAGTTTAGAATTTAAGACAGAAGTAACTCTCCATCAAGTGTATCAGCAGCAGAAAACGTTTCTTAGCTCATCAATCCACCGAACCAAAATGCTTGTTGAAGTCTCAAAGCATCAATATCCATCAGAATATACCTATTAAATATCTTGATGCCATCCATGTCATCCATGATTTAACTTCTGATGTAACTGCTTTGACCAATTCAATACTTTGTGGTAACTGCAGGGTAAACATGAAATAGGAACTACTGGAAAATACAATATAGTTGGAAAACAGAAGGGAAAATACTAAATGTTATTTGTTAAAAAATACAAAAACCCTCACTCCCCAAAAAACCCCACAAAAGTTTTCCATGTGACATGTTTTAGTCATATTCAAAAATTGCTTCTGCAATCTTGAAACAAATCATCCTTCAGTTCAGAATATAAAACTGTTGGGATTAGTTAGAACACCTGGGTATCTCTAAATGTACACTACCATACCATTTATGCACAAACTTAAATGAACACAGCTTAAATATGGAAACGATCCATATATAGGAATGACTATCCCTTCACCTTGTGAAAACCAAAATCCCAATGTTACTGCTACCCCACTTTAAAGAAACCTGTCAGGACTCTCACTGGCACTGTGAAAGGCAACATGAATGGCAGAAATTTTGATTGATGTCACTGCCTGCCTGTCAAGTGAAACAAGCAGGGCCAACCTAATCATGTTAGATTAGCGGATACAGAGATGATATAACATTTTTGTGTTATAGATATGCATGTAGAGTGTGCATGAACAGAATCACAGGAATACAAACATATCTTTCAAGTAATATTACCTATCAGAGAAAGTATATTATAACCAAACTCTTAAACAAAGCCTGGGGGATTGAGGTGGGCATTTTTTCCCTTTTACTTCTGTAATATGTGCAAGTAGTGCTCATGGATGTTCAAGACTTTGCAGTAGACATCCTACATATTTTCTGGAGTCCTAACTCATTAGTTTTCTTTTTGTATTCTTATACTGAACTAAACAATTTGTTTTATGAATCTAGAGTGAAATTGATTCAGCTACCTTTCTAGAGTACAGACAAATCTGATTCCAGTCAGGTAATCTTCTGATACTAAGCTCAATAAATCCTAAAAAGTGAGAACATCTGAAGACAACAGACTTTATGTAAGAAGGTCACAGAAAAAAAGTGATCTTATCAGGCAAAGCATACAAAACTAAAACATGTCTAGTTCAGCCATGAGAGTGGATTATGACTGCAGTTGTCTGATCATTTATCATTAAAATAATTGCTCATTTGATAACCTGTAGACTGATAAGTAGAGTAACCAACAAGAAGCACTTTCATACTACCAAAAATGATGCAGATAGTTCAAGTCCTCAGATTAATTTAGAAAAAGGTATCCTAAGAATAGTTGACAACCAAGAGATCTAAACATTAGCTATGAAAAATTCAATAAACAGAAAAAAAAACCCCAAACTACAAAACTAATCCCCTCACGGCACCCCACTAAGACCTGAGCAGAAAAAAAACCCCAAACATGTCAAAAGCAGCCAGAACTACATTTCAGCTCAAAAAAGGTAAGTTTCTGAGTTTAAAATCAAAAAATACAATGCCCTTTGGTCACATGGCTACGGAATTCCCAACAACTGTGCAGAAACAATTCAAACTGCATGAAAAAACAAATGCTCTATTCTATATACTCCATGTGATACACTTTTTCTTTTTTAATTTAATCTAATTTAATCAATATTAAATCTAAATGTCCATTTTGTATTTACTGTACAAAATGTGTTCCACAGGACTGAGAAAAAAATAATCTTTGGGATTGAGATAATGTTAAATAAGATCAATTGCTAGAAATATATATATATATATATATATAGAAATTCTTTGTCTCAGTACACAAAACAGAAATAGGTCTGATGCCAGGTTTTCTTAATTATGAGGCTGGTGCTGAAAGGTACTCAAGTATTTTTCTCTTCCACTGAGACAGTCAAATGTACCAACATCTTTAACAGGAGTAAGCCTCAGGTTTTTGTGTTTTACCCAAACTTTATCAAACTTAGAACAAGGGAAGAACACAATCTGGAAATAAGAGTTTAGCTCCTTGAAATAGATTGCATGCCCCCCTCAAGTAGCATTTCATCTCGAGTCTTGAAACCTGACAGAGATAGTATCAAAGCACACCCTGAATAAATTGCTACAATGTGTCTTATACAATGACTGCCCACTTGTTGAACAATAAAAGAATTTACTCTCACCTTTAAGTGCAATCTAAATAAATATATAACAATAAATATAATCCCTATCCAGCCATTTGCACACAATCCAGGTGAGCCTTGGAAAGGACAGCAGGGCATCATAGAAAGCATCTACTGAAACATATTTGCCCATATGCACATAAGCAATACTAACATATTATTCTTAAAAACACAACCCAGACAACAGGAACCTGGCCAAACAATGGCCCCTTTCAACGTGATCTCCTTGAGGCCTTAACCTAAAGCAGAAAGTTTCCTATTTGCTCATTCCATAAAGAAACTGCATGACCCCTATTTTTCCAGTCTCAGATGTGAATTTTGCTAGCTTTGGAAATGTTTTAGGACTTGCACAGAAATTTATAAAATGTCAGCTTGAAAATTTTAATTGACTTATTAGCAATATCTCTTCTTTGAATGACCTTTTAGTCCTCTTTATAACATATCACCTACTTTTACTACCTTCTGGCTGACAGCTTTTAATATATTCCTTCCTAGTGGATGATATCATCTGTCCTTGGATGGAATTAACTAAAGCACTACACATTTAAAAGCTGACATTAATCCATATCCACAGATTTTTAACAGCTGCTGGAATAAATATTGTGTTTCCATGCATTAGGTTTTATATAACAATGACTAGTAGAAATAAATTGAGATTAAATATACACTGGCAACATCAAAGCCAAGGAGAAAAAACACTCAGCTGATAAATGCAGTGTTTTAGAGGCTGCATATATCAATGACTAAAAATACTTACTATAATTAGCAATAATAATTCAGTTATAGTGCAAACATAAGGTGTGTTTGTTACTATGGCTTTGCTGTATCTCTTGATAATCACATTTTAAAAAAATCTTCAATGATGAGAGCACTGGTTCAAGACTCAGGGCATGCTTTTTACCCGTTTCAAAAAATGCAGCAACTATTACCTGTCAGATTCCTTTTCCAAACTGTGTATTTAGGTTTGCACCTATAGAAGAGATGAGTAATCAACAGCCTTAAACAGAGCAGGGATGAACATCCCAAGAGGCGCACAGGGAAGGAAGCACTACAACTTATTGTAGGAGGCACCTGAACAGAACTCCCTGTAAACCTCTGTGAAACTCACCATTTCTCAAAGTGAAAAACATACAACTCAATAGACCTCCCTCTCCTTTTGTCTATGGAAAGAAAATATTCATCAGTAAATTAATGAGAAACATCTGCTATGAACCTGAACATGCCTGTAAGAGAATTCTTGAAAGTGAGCAATTACTTTCACCAGAAGCTGCTTAGTAGCCTCCAGAATTGTTAATTAATTAGTCTAGAGTAAGTAACAAAAATAATCAGGGGTATGTTAGGTCTTTGCAAATATTTTTGAAAATAACAAGATTAATCTTCCTCAATACATGTCCAAAGCACTTTGTAGAAGTTGTTTGGTACTTTTTCCATTCTGTTGTTCTTCCATGCATGCATGAGTTTCTTTGACATTCTTTAAGAAGTTGTGGGGGTTTCTGTTTTGTGTTTGTTTTTTAACTAAAGAACATTAAAACCTCAACCCTCCACCCTTTAACAAGAGAACCTCATTCCTCTTTGTAGGGCAAAACTCATTGTTCTTTTAGGCAAAATATTCCACATGAATTACCAGAATCTCACTACTCTAAAATATACAGAAAGAATATATATTTCTTAAAACTTAACTCACAGAGGAGTTTCCAGTTGAGATGCTAAGTAGTTCTTACTACATTTGTCATACATATTTGTTAACTACAACATCACAAAGTAGTCAAATAAAAATGAAATAAATGGATTCATATCCCAAATAATTTACAGCTCCTAATTTATGGTACAGCAAGCTTGTCTGAAAATACAGTAAGTTTTGTAATAACTCTATGAACCTCTTAAGTTATGCTTAATATTGTGAAAGCAATTTCATTTTATACACCTATGTTACTCAATATGGATAATTATGATGTTTCAGTTTATATCGTAGATGCAACATTTGGGCACCCAAGAGTGAAAGTTCCTAAGGCACAGTTCTAGGACAGTAAGTGATACTGTCCTTTTGTAGGGATGCAAGTATTGAAGAGGCACACAATTACACCATTTAGAGTCTGATTCCAAAACAACAGATGAAGCTCGAATTGGGAGCTGACGATGAGATTCATGCCCCTTTAATCTTTTTATCCATTCAACACATTATATGGGAATAGCACTAACCCACATATGTACCTGCACAGAAAAAAACCAGCATTTCATAAACTCCAGCATGGTGTTAGAGCTGTAACTTAGATAATTTTGCTGACACCTACCAACCCTACATCAAATCTCCTAAGCCTCACACAAAACACTGCAACCAACCTTCAGCTCTCCTTCTGAAGAGAGGCAAAAGGAAAAAAAAAGAATTAATTAATTGTCTTTGACAGCTTCTCATCATGAAACTGGGGCTCAAAAGATAAAGTTTACGGTCTCTGAAAACACAGGACCAAAGTAATACTTTACAGGTTTTCTTGCAACTAAACAGATAACCCAGGCTGCTTTATTATACATTTCTGATTCAAAATAACAGAACTACCAATGCCATTTTTTAAATATTAAAAATATTTTGCTTTAGAACTGAGAAATTGGTAGTCAGTTTCCACCAAAAAGCATATTACCAAGGTATTCTTTGAGTTATGAATCCAAACAATTCCTCATATTTATATGAAAAAATTATATAAGACATGCAGAGACAATAAAGTAACAAGAAATTTCTGAGGACACAGTCACATTTTTTTAACACACCATATTTGCAAATGGTGCAAATTCGGGCATTCAAGATACTTAAAGAAACTTTTATTATGCATTTGTATTTCAACCTGAGATACAGTTACCTAATACACTGAAAAATTGAATCTTAAATCTCAGATATATTCCTGCCATAGCACACTATCCTACACAGAATTTATTACCTTTGTACAAAGATCCCAGATTTTGATTCTCAACTGTAAACACCAGCTCTTAATAGGTCCACATTTTTTAGTATCAAGCAACCTGTGTTTTCAGGCTGGTCATTTCAGAGGCCTCTTTGTGGAGATCAGGAAAGTTTAGCAAGCCAATAACACATGATGTAAATATTTCCACATACCATGAAGCTGATGCAAAGCAGGAAATCCTAAGAAGGGCTCAGAAAATGATATTCAGGACAGCTTGCCTTAGTCCTGCTCACAGCAGCACACAGGGACAATATAAGAATCTTCAAAGCCCCTATCACAAGTACCATAAAAGTCTGCCAGAAAAAGCTGCTTCCACACTGAAAAGTACTGTAAATATGGTTATTGCATCTTTTCTCTTGTCAGGGCTGAACATCCCCTCCTGAGAGAACTGACAGGTGGTCCCTATTGCGTGGATGCAAATAGGCCATTAAGCAGTTGAAAAACACTATGAAGAACTCAGTTCTGCCTGGTGAGGTGCCACTGTTCATGGTGAGAAACCAGCACCTGGACTACAATCAGAACTCAGCTGGAAGATGAGGAGAGGAAAAAGTCCTGAGAAGGGGAGGGAGAGCAAGAGAGAAGATATTAGCAGTTTGGTACCAGCTAATGATTAATCAGAGTTGTTAATTACATTTAACATAGTTAAAAAAAAAAAAAAAAAAAAAAAAAAACACAACAACAAGAAGAATGGGCAATAGAGTCTTTCTACTCACAGACGTTAAGCTCCCATATATTAAAATTGGAGATAAAATAAACCACAGGTTAAATTATTTCCACTGAATTATTTGCTTTTCTCTTCAGGGAAAGATTAGGCTACAAATTAGAAGATTTGAGATATTTTTCAATTGACTGAGATTTATTCACTTTTTTACATAACCCCTTACTCAAAATCTCCACATGTAGTAAAAAATCCCTGTGTTAGAAATGCCTGGTTTATTATGCATACGTGTATTTGTGTATGTGGAGTATCAGCTCCCTCCCTTTCACTTGACAGCTGTAAAAGTTGCATGTTCAGTTAAAACCAGTGAAGGGGTTTATCTAATACCAGATTAGAAATACCCTGAATTAACAGAGAAGAAAATCACTATGAATGTACAATATTGTTCTCAAATGACTTTCCTGTTTTAAAGTGGAAATATATATACATAGATATTGATATATAATATGGAAAAGGTAATATATTTACATGGTTTTAAACAAAGCTTTGGATTGAATTCAATATGTTACAATAGAAATTCCTTTGTTTCACTGGAAGACTTGAAGCATTATACTATTGCCAAACCTTGGGGTTTGTTGTCTGGAAGAGGTAACAGCTTTCTTATGACAAAGACTTGAAAGATATATTCCTTTAATTTTTTTTCTCCCCTACTTCACGTTCACATGTGTTGAAACTCATTGCTTCTGGAAATGAAGATGCTCTGGTGTCAGCTGTAAAATCTGTATCTCACTTCCTCAGACAAGTGGATATTTATTGACAGGGTGTGAGAGAGAAAGAGAGGAGAGACTGCCTGTCCTGGAGCCAGTAACCTTGGTGAAGATGCAATGTCACAAACACCAAGCCATCATTCTCATAGATGTACAGCATATTATTTAAAGGGAAACAAATATCGGCCACTGAATGTCACTGCAAGGACACATCTTCTGCCTCTTAACTAAACTTATCAGTGCAGTGGTTTAATATGGTACCTTTTTCATCCTCCCCTCAAATTCATCTTACAGAGCAGCTCTTGACACTACCAGAGAGCAGTCAAGACTAAGATTTAGTGACGTCTGCTTCAAACAGATCTAGATTTATTGACGTTTGTTGCCTGCTTCTTCTCTCAGTAACTGCACACAGGATTAATTTTAACCATTTCTTAAACTCTGGGGAACTGCAAACTTACGGTAAAAACAAGATCAGACACCAAAATTAGTGCTACGTTTTGGACTTCCAGTTTTAATTAGAAGATTAGGATGTTAAGTGTAAGGCCTTTAACATGAGGGGACAGTTTTGCTGGAATTTGGATGAAAAAGGCACACACCAATTCCTTCTCAAAAGGAACTCTTTTTCAGTAGGAGGCAAGGATTTATACCTCAGTGGTTTACAGAAACATGTGATTAACAGCTGTACATGAAAATACTGCAGGAGGAAAAAAGCCTCATCCTTTAATAACTACTTCAGTAGTGAAATATTGCTCAACTAATTCAGCCTTTATTTATCACTGTGACCTGTACCTGTAATAACTTCTAAACTCCCAAATTAATACACTTTCTACGCGCCTACCTTTCTAAAAAAATTCTATCTTAGTGGCCAAAACCCAGAAATCTCTTTTCACAAGGATACACAATTATCTTGGTGTTAATTCTCATAAATTATAGGAACTGTTTGAATTCATGGTTTTCAAATTTAGAAGTAACACTCAGAACTCAACTACACAATGACATAAATGCTTAAGCTTGTGTACAGTATTGACACAGAATCTCTTCCCAATACAGAAAAAATCCCATTTGAATCTATATTTTAAAAGGACGGATAGATGAATACACTCTCCTGACTTTCCTAATGTTTAGTAGAAGTATAAATTTGCAGTGTTCTGTAAAAGATTAACTAAATGAAAAAGAACTGCTGGATGTAAATTTAGAAATCCAAAGACACCCAAGAGGCAGAACTATAATTATTGCTGAAGGAAGCTGTTTAAGACCAAAAATACATTTCCATTAACAATCAAAATTAGTTTTGATTGCCTTTTTCTCAAGTTTTCAGTGAATAACCTTTGATGATAGCATATGATAATGATTCATTAGAAAAAAAACTAATTTGTATTTCAGAAGTATACACATTAAAAAAAGAGTTAGAAATCATACCAATGAAAATCAAATGCCAGAAGGTGCAGAGGACTGTTTGGAGAATAAAAGACTTACTGTCAGAGTACATCCTGTACTTGTGCATACAGTTTTACAGAAGAATGATATTAAGATGTATTAATCAAAGTAATTTATGCTTTGCTTTACAAAATATGGATCCCCTCAAATTGTACTATCTACTCCATGTTATCCCAAAGTATATTGGTGGGAGAAGCACCACTGAGTACTGAAAAGCTGTAAAACCTTTCTGCAGACTACAAACAGATACACATCAGCTCAAAAGTTGGATGACAAAATGCAGGGTTTTTACAGAATTTCTACATGCCAGGAAAACACACTTTAGTTTATGGGAAAAGGCTGCACTTATAACAATATAAATCTTCAGAACCCTTGTGATGATATCTAATTTACATGGCTGTCACTGGAAATTGTGGTATAGTGAATTATACACAATACTAAGCTTAATTATGAACAGTAACCTAGAGATCTTGATTAGAAATCATTTGCTCCCGACATTCAGAGTCTGTAAAAACAATGATGAATTTATATAGCACACAGCAATTCCAAATAAATTAGATCCTAGAAAATCAAAAGGAAGGTATAGATTATATAAGAAATTATTTCTTAAGACCGCTGCCAAATTTTAACTACACTATCAAATACAAAGTCAAAGTACAAGAGCTGAAGCCTGCTTTACATAAAAATAGCTCCCTAGTATTCACATCAATTCCTTCCATCTACAAAAGCAGACATTTACAAACTGTGGGCCAGGTCCCACCAGGAGATGCAGAGCTGGATGTACTTCATGGGTGAACCCCTGGCAGAAGTTCAGAGGTGTTGCCATTCCCACCACTGCCGCGGGACTTTTTCATTCTACTCCAGCTACTCAAACACAGGTTTTCAGAAGGATGTTACCACTGTGGGACAGGGAGGGGCTTTCCCAGCACACTTCAGGAACTCTCACAAGTTCAGTACCCTTGAAGCTTGCGTGTGTCTAAGGCATGTGACAAAGGGGAGCCCAGTCATAGCTGGGTTTGTCAAATCTCAGGGTTTCTGCCCCCCCTGCTGCAAAAGGGACACTCAGGATGACTAGGCTGGGTCATAAAACTAAATCAAGGAAGTTTTGATGGGGTCACATGATCCCTAAACAAAGGAGGGTCTCTGATAAGTAATAATTTCTAACATTAGCACTTCTTCATCTTAACTGTTAAGCAAACATAAATAAAATGTTAAATTATAAAGATCACTTGCATCATTTTACATAAGGGAAAAATTCAACATCAGCATTGAGAAGCATTCACCATTTTACCCTAGACAAGTCCAGTCCCTAACTCCTTAAGAAAAACCCTCCTTCAGCTGAAGAGACCTCCTGAACTATATTATTTTATTTCAGAGAAAGACTTTATATGTAGAAAAAGATTCCATAAATCATTATTACAACAGTAAACATGTAAATTCTGATCAATAAGTACTTGCCTCCCCCTCCCCCCAACACTAACAGCTGCAATAAAGCTTTAAATGTAAAGCTGAGCACAACCAGCCATAAAAGTATGTAAAATAAATGAGGATAACATAATGAGCGAATCCAACATTCATCTCATAAATATAACATAACGACCACAACTAAAATGTCAGAGAATCTAATAAATCAATATGGTAGGACAGAGCTATCTTTACGCTTAGCATACATAAAAATATATTTACATGCAGGCTTTTTTTTTATTTGTTTTTTTTCTTTTTTTATCAAGGTTCAAACAAGAAATACTATAAGAAACTTAACTCCTTATTGACTTCATTATTCAAAATTTGATGCTATTTTTATTTTAGTTTTCTTTACAACTGTAGAGAGCAGATGATAATTTCTCCACATTAAAAAAACAAATCAAATTACATTGTTAATTAGCATATGAAGTAAAATGAAAGTATGTGTTCAGTTCCTTGAATGGACAATTCAGAGATCCTGTTTGAAAGAATATCTACAAGAGCAGGTGGAGAATTTTGTATAAATTCAAAAACTTTTAGAAAACCAGATGTTTTGAAAATCAATTTATGACAGCACACATTTCTTTAAGATCATCTGAGAATTTACATCAGGTATTTAACTACAGGTTACATAGTTGTTGCAATACTAAATCTATTTTATCTTCCATTTTGTAAACCGCCATGCACAACAGTTACAATAGCAAACAAAACATTGTGCAGACTCCACATAAGCCAGCTTTATTTTAACCTTATCACTGATTCAATAACAAATTCAAGAAGTTTTGAGTATTATTGTATCAAGTATTTTAAGGACATAAACCACTGAGAGCCCACAAGACATAAGACTTAAAAGATATTACAGCACATACTAATCAAAACCTGTTCTGTGTCTCTGACTGGACCTTTCCTCAATCTTTTGCATTCTCCTACCATGTTGTTCCACCAAGTGACACCCATAGCATCTCGGTGGAAACACATCCCAGTGATGCTGCTGCAAGGCACAAGATGACATTAGAATGGCTGGGGCAGGGAGACAGTGGGTCAGCACTTCCTTGGTTTGCCTCCACCATTTAGGGAACTCAGCATGGGAGTAAAAGCCTTTCATTCAGCTTCAGTACCACTCTCAAAATGGTCAGTTCTGTTCTTCATCAAGGTTATGTCCTATTTATTGAGCTGCAACCCTACTTTCACTAGAAGGGCTGTGCAATCAAATACACACCACCATACCACAGCCAATGGCTGTCGACTTTCAAGCATTCAAACACATCATCCCAGGCAATAAACAAGAATTTCTATATGCTCTTACAACCAAATATCTCAAATAGCTGAGAAGAGAATACCATGCTTCCATATTATAGTGATTTTTAAAAGTGTCTAAGTAGACATTTAATCTAAGCTAGCCATTAATATTAAGGCCAGAATGAAACACTAAGTTAGGCAACTGCCTGTTCTTTGCAATATGCCCTGATGGCTCCTCTACCATAGCTTGAGTTCTTTCTCAAGTATTCTGTGGTTCAGCGTCACTTACTATTGCAATGTAAAGAAGATTAGCACTGTCAGTCACTTTGCCCCAGACCAGTTAGTAAAACTATTCTCAGATATTATCCCAGTCTGGACACTGTGAAAGTATCTTTTCAATACAACTACAAAACATTTCCCAGATTCCACTTCACTTATTTGTCAGTGCCTTATTCCTACAGTCAGGAAATTACTTACTTGCTTAAACTTACTCCCAGAGCGGAAAAAAAAAAAAAAAAAAAAAAGGTATTTTCCTCTCTCAGATACAACTTACTTTTGTCAACCTGAAGAGCTGTCTAAGTCTTGCCACCTTCTAGACTTCTCTTCATACTGGCTTTCTCTCACAAAGACCACAATGGAACTACTTAAACATTTATTTTGTTCCCTTGCAACAAAAACCACTACACAGGTAAAGCAACCATTCTTGAAGTTAGAAAAGGAATCAATTTCATCATCTTGTATCAAAGCATAAGACAGCAAATTTCTAAGGATTGTCTCCTTCCTAATGAGAAAAGACAAAGTAGGAGACTGTTCAGTAGCACCCTGTATCAGATACCTAGCACATAGGACTTGCCAAGTGGATCAATGCAATTAAAATGAGGTACCTCCTAAAGCAGAAAGGCAGCTAATAGGTCTTTTTCAGTAAAAACACAACATTGCTTTAGATTGTTAACTTGTATACAAGTCTGTAAAATAGGAACACAAATTCATCTGAAGTACATCTAAGCAAATGGAAATTTCATAGCAGGCCACTGCACTCAAATATGATGACAGTCAAAAATAAGAAATCCTGACACTTGACCACTTCAGGGAAGATGTGAAAGAGGTATTGACAATGAAGTTTTGAGACTGACATTTGCAACCAGTTACTGGACTGCTCCCTAAACTCACCCATTGCTAATTAGTACTGACATATGAATCAAACACCTTTATCCAAGCAAACCTGATGCAACTTAGGTTTACTTTTAAAATAAGTAACCCAGTTTCCATAGTAGTTGCTCATGTACAGTTGTTCTCATCTTCTCAACAAAGAACTTTCTTTTGCTCTAGCAGTCTGTGGCCATCACTGGATTATGAATAATCATAATAGAAACATATTGGGCGACAGAACTGAAAGCTCACATCTCAGACAGCCTTCCTGACTAGCACAGTTCACAGACAAATTCATAAATTACCTGAATTTTGACTGATCCAGATTCTAAAACTATTCTTTAATTTACAAGGTGTAATGTACTTCAGCAAAGACTGCATATAATACCCACTCAAAAACATTACTTTGTGTCAGTAGATAAAGAAATTTTTATTATACTGATAAATATTTGTCCATACTTCACCCAATTAATTTTGTTTTGAGAACAGTGAAAACTCTCTTCTATGAGGAGACCGAAGTCCTTTGAATAAAAAAATGGTGATTGCACGCAGATTGTTCTTCACAATGTTAACTCAAAGATAAGGATTTATACCTTTAGATTCTCCACAACTCACATGGCTCAAAATTGGAAATATTACTTTGTTTGTACCACTAGTTTAATGGTACTGTTGTTTCCAACACTGTGTCTGCACACTTGAATCTTTGTTGGGTTTGGGAGTGGGGATTCTATAAAAAGGGCACGTATGGACAGAACGACCACAAAGGTTTTCAGTTGATCCGTGGTATTCAAGTGTAGCAAGTACACAAATTAAAAGGCATCAAAGGTGAAAGCCCTATAATATCATAAATAAACCTTTATATATATATTTAGATCTTAAATTGAATAAAGATTTTCAAATTCCCAAGACAGTTACATCTATTAGCCAACAGGAATAGGAACTCTAGACTGTTAGACAGACTTCAGAATTCAACAAATTCCTGGAATGAGGACTATTTTAGCATATTAAGTTGCATTGATAAACCAAGTGTGTAATAATGCCTATAAAAAGCAAAATAATGTGCAAATACAATATGAGCAACTTTGATTTTTAGGAGTAAGGGGATAGGCATATTCAAAAGTGCAAATTCTGGTTTCCCTGCCCTACATTTTGGTGCTTTTCCAAAATAGCTAAAAAAAAAAAAAAAAAAACAACCATACAAGAACCTATCTAGTTCCCAGACCTATTTATAAATGGAAGATCCACCACACTGAACTGCAAATAAAAATAACCATTGAACTTGTCACTGGTTTTTAAAAGGAAAATCCCCAGAATACACCACATAGGTACATATAAATAAATTAAGTCAGAGAGGAGAGCAGGAGAGAACACTGCAGTTAAAATTATTTTCATATTCCACAAGTTCCAAGGCATTTGTGGTAACTTGGGAAAATAATTGAGTTTGTATTTTGTCCAGCTTTTCCTCAGGAAAAAAAACCAAACTTATTTAAGCAGAGTTGCATAAGCGTAAGTAATAATAGTATATGTTTTATGATGCCACAGTAGAAAGTAACATGAAGTCATACTTTTGAGCAGAGAGGCGAAAGTCTCACACAAAACATGTTTACATGTTGCTCTGTCCATAATTGGTTGTCTAGTGTACAGATCAAGTATTGACATAAAATCAGATAAGAATACATGAAGTAAAAGCCTGGTACTGAGTCTAACCTTTTATACACTATACTTTTTAACATAATATTTATATCTATATTCTTAAACACATACACACTCTTTTCTCTGTTATATACACTTTTATCCTGCTTTTAACCATTTCCTTTCAGCCTTTCTCACCTACATATTATAATGTGTTTTCCATATAACCTCAACATCTATAAGCAGTTTAGATCACAGAAGACATGAAAAACTGAAACTATATTCCAACACCCACAAGAGTAATGCCATCGTTCTGCATTTTCCAAGGAATGTCCTGTGAACATTCATCTCCTCTCTGATTCAAAGCACATCTATTTCATTAAATTACTGGTGATATGAATGAAGACACATTTGGGCATAATCAAACGATACACAAACGAAGGTTCCAGCACAACAGAGACAAATTAAGATACTGTGCAAGGAGTGTTCATTAACTTCAGAGAGAGCACGGTGGGTTTTTAAAGCCCTATATTTTCCATATCTAAATATACAGAAATGCATAGATAAAGTACAACAGATATACATATACACTTTCTGCAAGAAGGTTTTACATGTCATTTCAAATTCTCAAATTCTTGCAATATGTTGTTTAGACAAATGCACAGCACAGTTTAAAACTGAACTGTCTGCATGCCCATTTGTTTCTTGCTCCAGACTTCTTCATTGACAATTTTCTTATTGCCATGTAATTATATCTAGCTAATAAATGAGAATCCCCTCAAGTTCAAATTGACTGGAGGAACACTGCCTAACAAGAACAGTAAGTTCAGCTTCAGACTGACCAACACATAGCACAAGGCACAGCTATTATTCTGACCAAATAATTTTCTTGCAGAAATATCTGCTGCTTTCATTAATCTACACTTTTGGGTGCGCTCTCTGCTTTTCAGCAGTCATCCTACAAAAGGTGGGTTACTTAAGAAACAATTAGGTGCGTATACAAAACAATTTGCAGGCAGTCTTACTCTTTCAGCTTCCTAAGTGAAGTGCCTTTCAAGGCTGATTTATAACACTGTCGTCTTCAGAAGGCAAAATAATTAATAGGAGCACGGACTTCTAATTTCAGTGACTTCCAGAGAAAGTGGATTTCATTTGATTTATGATGGCCGGTGACTTTGCATTTTATCAGTTCATTCACTCATTATTTATGCTGATGACCAATTTCAATGGGTCGCTATCATCTAACTCGCTACTAATCAAAGAGAATTAGGGTTCACTGCATTATTTAGAAGCCACTAATTTATCTTCAGAACAAGTATCAAGAATAGTTTGGGGCCTTCTACACTAAGAAGCACAGCTGGCAAAGTCACAGCATTTGCGTGGTATTACCAATGAATGTCATAGGAGCTGCTTCCAAGAACTACTACTTTTTACAGAAGTTTTAAAACAGGCAGACTGTATAGACAGAAGACAAATATGAAACATTTAAACCAAAATGAAACACTTCCCTTCTGACCTCCTATGTCAAAATATTTAAAATATGTGTTTTCTGTTCCCTTAGCAAGCAATTCAAAAGCACTTTATTTAAAAAATTCTCTCTCCTTCTCTCTGTTAACTAAATGGGAATCTTTGCACCAAAACAATCCTAGGTGGTGTATTCTTCATTTTAAAAGCATTAGAATATATTTCTAGACACAACAAAATAGCTCAAACTGAAATTTAAACATACAAAAACTGAGTTTTATCAGCAGGCAATAATACCAAATCATAATCAATCGTTTGAGGAAAAAATTCTCCTATAAGTGAGAGAAAAAAGATTGTTGCCTGTTTTGCTTGCGGTGAGCAGAGCACAAAAACTTCATTTCAGTATTTGCACTCTGCCACAAATTTATCCTCTGTTTTCTGCAGGGTTTCTGTACAGCCCACGTCATGCAAACCACTTGGAACACAGTTCCACCTTAGTCAGTAGGCACAGGACCTTTCTAAAATACGGACAGCTTGTAAGTTGGCAGAAGGCAGCATTGTGTACCACGTAACAGCTTTGGACCTTCTCCTAACAGAGCAATAGCCTTCACTTCAAACTGAAATGCAAGTTTCAGTTGCAAAGGAGGGGGAATTAGATGGGGAAAATAAAATGTTGAGTCTAGAGAAGCACAGAAAAACCATGATTTACTGGGGCCTCCACTCACACTTGCAGCAGTCTTCCTGAAAATATCATCTGCACCTCCTTAAGCAAATCAGATGTTTAAATGTGGAAAATTAAAGACTTCCAAGGCTTCTCCATAATCCCAACATCCCTAAGGCAAGAAGAAAAACTGTCACCTTTCAAGCCAGAAGAGGAGTGGACCAGCATCAGTGTTTTACACTTCTCTTACTCTCTCCTCACAAGCAGATAGGGTGTCAAAAGATAGGAAGCGATGAGGCTTCAGGAGAAATTAATGTTTTCCTCCTCTGTTTATCAAGGAATGTGAAAGAGCCCAGAGTGCCATCTCCATGTGCTCAGCGGCATTGAGAACAAAACCCCTGGCCTTGGCTGGCCCCAGCTGCCCTGAGAGAAAAAATGCACGCAGGGTCGGCAGCAGAAATAAACCTTCCCCCCAAGTGTCCCTGTGCAGGCACAGCCCCCCATGCTGCCAGTGTCTCTTACCAAGTGAGTTTAACTGGGGTTGTGGAGGGATCTGCCACATCTTCCAAACAAAAGGGGCACTGAGGGTAAAAAATAAAACATTGCAATGCTCCCAGGGGAGAAAAAAAACCCCACAAACAAAACCAAAAAAAAAATCCACACACACACAAAACACCCACTCCAAAACACAAACGTGTTAACAATATACTTCCGAATATGTATTTTTCACACACTTCATAGAAGAATAGAATATCCTAAGTTAGAAGGGACCTACAAGGATCATCAATGTCCACCTAAAGACTCTTGCCTCCTAAAAGACTGCCATTTACAGAAGGAAGATGTTTAGCAGTAATTTCTCTAAATTCTTTAACCTTTTTTTTTTTTTTTTTTTTTTTTTAAACACACCCTTCATTCTATGCTGTCAAAATTTGAGGTTTTACCTCAAGCACACACATATGCCCTGTTGCCTGCAAAGGGTGATTCCCATATATTTCTGCTCACAGTCTGAGGCCACGCCACTGGGACATGAAAATCAGAGAGTAAAAGCTGAATAATCATACTAACACATGACACTGAGACAAGACTCTAGAAGGAAAGTATTAGGAAATAATTATATAAGGCTACCAGCTTTATTGGACAAAACTGGTACTTTTGTTGCCAAACAATAATTACCAACTGATTGAAATTACTAAGTAGCCATTCAGATTAGTGTTCATCAGAGTTTTGTTCACATAAACACAACATGCTCATCATACTAATGATCTGAAATAAAACCCATGACTTGGCATAGTTTTCTGCACCATAACACAATTTACAATTCATTGCTAGCAAAATCAAGCTGAAACATTGCAAACCAGTTTGTCTTTACACTGGTTTGCATTTTCTTTGCTGTCATTGAGCATTTAAAGGATTTTTCTCAAATAACCATTTACACTTAACTTACCACAATTAGGTCATTTCTGTTAGTAAAAAATGACTGTACATTAAAACCTCCTATTTAAATTTCCCCAATATATCAGTAAGGCTATAATCTCTATTTTCTACTAACAAATGTATTTTTACAAAAAAGAAAGTGTATCAATGAAATCTGCAAATTGATTTTCTTTTTATTTAGTGGAACTTAAAAACTAAAAGACTTGAGGCTAACAACAGCACACCAAGTCCTTAAACATCATACTATGAAAAACATTCTTGTGTCTACAGCTCTCCTTGCAGGAGAGGAAGAAGATAAGTGAAGATTTTGTTTTAAAATTTCCCACTTGCTGACAAAATTCATAAATGGTCTATGACATACAAAACTGCTTATACAATTTAGAAATCCATTTTTATAGCCAGCACTAGGCCAAAATTCAGAGTGCATTAAAAAACCCTTAATCTATAGAAGCAAAGACAGAGGATACCAGTACGAATGTGGAAATGGAAGGATGACAAAAGATCAGGATCTTTGTAGCATTTGCATCACGGGCTTATTACATAAAAGAAGTTTAATTCATCTGCTCCAAAAATTGAGAAAGTGAAGTCTCCTGAATCTCCCATTCATACAGACTATGTAATAAGGTAATTTATAATGTATGAAAATCATAAGGGAAACCTCAGGAAAGAACACCTTTATACCTATAGTATGTCATAACATGAACTTAGGCAAAAAAACCCCACACTAGCTTTCCAAGGACCAAATTCCTTAACGAACAGAGAATAAAAAAACAAGACTAAGGTGTAAGAAATAGCTTAGGTAGTGAGCAAAACAAACAAATAATTTTTTCTGTGCTGAAAAAAAATCATGAAACCTACATGCATATGTCCACTAGGGCCAAGAACTGAACTACACATCATTAAAAACAGAGATAAAGTTCTCCAAAGATTAGGTTACATCAACTGGGGCAGCAAAATCCATGAACATTTGCAATGCCCTTAGTCAAGTGAAAAAGATCTTTATTGCTCTCGAATTTCCATACTTCCTGTGTATGGAATTTATGATTCCATTTCTTTATGATGCACAAGATGCATCACTAACCATAACTGGATTAATCTCAGCAAAAGAAACAAGTTTTACACTAGCTAAAAAATTGAAATTCACATCTTAGTTTTGCACACTACTACAGCCTCCAGACTCTGAAGAGCTCTCCCTTAAATGTTCATATCTCAAGTCATTTTGTGTGATAAATCTTTAAACTCCAACATAGAATGCAAAAGCAAACAAAGACCCCCCCCCCAAAATACCCCAACCAACCAACAAAGCCCCAACCCAAAATCTTAAACTCAAAAAACTCAAGCAAACAAAAACCAAACCAAACCCACCAAATAAACACCCCAACGTTTTTAAAGAGGTGGGTTCAATGGGGAAGAATACGACCTCAAAAGAAATTTAAACAGTGCTTCTCAAAATATATTACCCTTTTTCACCTGAATTGGCACATTCTTAGAATAAATTTTAAAATAGCAGCCTCATTTAGCTATTTTTAAGAAACAATTTTTAATAATTATACATTTAACAATGCTATGAATTAGCATCAAAACCTCACTTTTTATATTATTCCCTGTAAATAGAGGTATTTTGCATTCCCAAAAACTCAACAAATACATTTTTATACTCTGATATGACCCCTTCGAGCAAGCAGCTGTAAAACTTCCATTGTTCATGAAATCCTGCATATGTACATTCCCAAGTCCCTCTCTTCCATTCAATATATATGAAAATGCAATTTACTGTACGTCAAATGAAAAATGCAGTTTTCAAATGCATGACAACAGGTGCTAGTTAAATGATCAGACACTATTTGTTACCTAGTCTCTTACTCTCATTTGCAGCATGATAAATTGCATTTTAGCAGAGCACTGCGATCTAAGGGGTCTTGACATGCTTTTATTGATTTGCATAGGTTATATGCATGTATTCCTGTTTGTAGGCAAATAGTGCCACGAGTAAATTCAAGTCACCGTGCCTCTGTTACAAGAAAATTGCAGTCATCACAGGGGAGCCAAGATGGAGTGAGGTTGGGTAAAAGAGACACATGCAGCCCATTGGAATCTCAGAACCTCTATTAAGATTTATAGGCTGCAGGATTCTTTTGGGCTTCAACATTATTCTTAGTAAACCCTTTCTGTCTTCAGCTGTTTATAAAAACTGGCAGCTTTAGCAAAGACAGAAGCTTACGTTGGAGGTAGCACAATTTAACATAATAGTGATAGCTTGTCCTCTAAATATCCTGATACCGATTTTGAAAGAGAAACAGCGCGTACCTTGATTCCCTTTACCGTAATTTGAAAGGTTTTCTTATTACTGAGCAGTAATCTTCCCACCTGCATTTCCATAACACTTTGTGGTCCCCATTAGTTGAGACTAGTTAATGTATCTGTCCTCTTTTACCTCTTCTCGAGTCAGGCAGTATCATTATGTCCCTCTTAGCAGTAAGTTCAAATACCTTCTTTATGGGGTAAAAATAACAGCTCTAGAACTAGGAATTGAAACTTCCATGCTGGTGTTTTCTTCAGGGTGGGAACAATGTGATTAGTTTGGTATCAGCACATGCACACATGCCAGCACTCAGCCCATCAGCTGAAAAGAGAGCTGCTGCAGCATCCACAGTACCCCCACACAGGACGATTATCTCTACCCATGCACACACATCGTTTTGTATCACAAATGTTGGAGCTGGCATGACACGCTCAGACTGGTGTCAACCTATACAGGCTGCTGATCCAATCATTTCCTTGTAAATTTGCACATTACTGATAAAGGTTCAGGTTACTGGGGGGACTTAATCTATCAGGAAAAGGATTTAGGCTTGACAGGCATACTTACACCTCAGAGTATTCAAGGAGCTCTTATTTATATGTTATTTCAGTAAGATTTATTGAAGAACTGTTTCAGTGTGGTAGTTTAGTGTTAATTTTGATGGAATTAAAGAATTGTATTCTCTCTGTACCACAAAACCTAAAGCCAAGCAAAGTTAAATCTAATTGTAAATTTAAGCTTTGAAAGGAACACGCAACAAATATTAGGAAAAACATGAGATAAAATTAAGGCAATACAGAATGCAGCATCTCAGAAAACATCCTAATTTGACTTGGACACTTCCATTCTTGAGTTACTATTAAATTTAACTAGAACTTGTGCATGTGGACCCCAAATAAAATCTAAAATAATTTCCCATATTATGAATTTTATCTGCCAACAATTTTTTCAGTTTATGTAGATTATATTGTGTTTCTCAACAAAGAATGGACTACAGACTGTGTTTACAAGGACTATAAAATTTAATGTATAAGCACATCAAGATGATGTGCTTTCCAAAACTATTTCCAAAACTATTTTTGCTGACTGTCCGCTCAGCATATGTTTCCATACAGTTGAGCAGATGAAAATGATGAACTGATTGAGGAGAGGCACAGTGAGGTAAGAGCTATATCTAATTTACACTTAAACTGAGAACTCATTATTGAATATGATATTTTTTAAAGATTAAATCTACTTGGAAAAGCCGTGATGAATAACAGAACATTGCTAAATATTCTTTTAAATTGACACAGAAAGCTGTCCCCTTTGGAAAATCTGAAACAGACAAATGACTATCCCATAAATTTATAACTTTGATGTTATATGCTTTTGCTGAGGTAGTATTTATATAGTTCTGTCTAGGAGATTCATAGGCCAGCTACCTTCAGCTACTCATCTGTGTTTCCACACTAAGCCTTCAGTTGGAACAACTGTTTGTGGAGTTGAATGACAAGCAGCAGCAGAGAAATGACGTAACTAGGAATTCTTTTTTTTGTTAAATAATTTTTGACATAGATCAGTTTCTGATATGGTCCACCATTCAGCCCCTTCTATAAAAAGAATGAAACAACTGAAGGACAATGAAAGTACAGGAGAAAATGTTGAGAACTCCTGTAAGGTAGCACTGCTCATCAGATTATATCTTTCTAAGTTAAATTTTCAGTGACAACACACACAGAGACATATTTAATGCTCAATAAAAAGATTACAAGTGCCCCTGTGGGACAGGAGAAAAACAATGACCAAAGGAAAATGGAAGAGTATAAGTAAATGATGCAACACCATAATGATAGGCCCCTACCAAATCTTGTAAGCACTATGTAGCAAAAGAATTTAAAAGGAAATTTGAAGAGGTAAAATGAGGTGGCTTATGAGAAGATAAGAGGCAGCACAGTGGAAAGAATACATTCCAACTTTAAAACAGTTTGTATAAAATATGCTTATATGCTTAGTACTGAATTTATTAGGACATATATTCATATGTAAAACCATGGGAATCTCTAAGCAGTTCTGGACCCAACAATTGGATGCTCACCCAAAAAAGACAAGATAAATTTTCTTTATACAGGTTTTGAGTATTGAGAAAATAAACAGATTTTTTGTTCTGCTGTTTTTCAAATCATTTATGTACCTAAGCCATTACCAATCAGATCCTTCAAGTAATTTAGCTTGAGAGAGATAAAGAGCATTAATATCCACAGTGCCCTGAATGAGTTCTTGCCTCCTGACTTTCACTCTCAACACCCTTCTTTACTTAAATCTCCAAAAATGGTACTTGGAATAAAAAATAATCTTGCATATTACTACTCTGCCAGTGAAAACCAATTCTGATTTCAGAATATCAGTATTGCCCCTACTTAGATCACTGGGCTCAGTCTCTAGCCCCATGTTGACATTCATGGGCACCCTACAACACAAGGCCTATGTTTTCAACTTGCCAAATGTTTTGCCTATTAAAGCAAACTTTCAGAAAAAAGTCATAATTCAAAACCCTTGATTTTTCACTCAGGTCATTGACACAGGTTGGCACTCAAAAGAATATCCACCAGCCCCCAAGCCTCCAAGCATTCCTTGTCCCAAATATAAAAGAGCAGTTTGTATGTCCTTCCCATCCAGGAGACTAAAAACAAGCCACCAGAAGGGGCCACAAGCACAGTGCTTTACCACAGGGAAGGTCTCCTTTTAGGCAAACAATTCAGCAAATCTAGAATAACCCAGCAACTTGACTAGGCAATAACAGCTACATAAAATCAAAGCACAGAAAGGTATGACATTGGCAACTACACCGGCTGATTTCTCCTTAATTGCAATAATCCTCATGTTAAAAAGAATCTATGATAGCTTTTTCCACAACTAAACACAGAAAAGAAAAATCACATTCTGCGTACCTTATTAAGACAAAGTTTGCAGAAAAAAAAAAAAGTGGGGGAATAAAAATGAGAAGAAAGTGGGTTTAGAAGTTTTATATTGCAAAATTCAAAAGTCTGCAGAACATAGAAGGGCTCTTGGGATTTCTTGCTAAAGACCTTGCCTCTGGTACAAATCACCTATTTGTATGAACCTCAGAAAAAGTATGACAGGTTATTCAGTTCTCCCTAATGAGAGGAATTTAACATTTTTGGCATAATAGTCCATAAACTTTCTACACAACACCTTCACTAACACTTCAAAAGCCATCAAAAATATAAAAAGAAAATGATAATTAATATTACAAAACACAGAGATGAACAAATTAGAATAAATGGCATTATGAAGTTATTGGTTTTCTCCTCCTCTTCTGCTTTGTGGAGGGAAAAAAAAAAAAAAAAGGATTGTTTGACAAAATATTAGTTTGCTGGTGTGAAATACATGAGAGGATCATTTCCCTTCTGGGACATGTCTGTACAGGGAATACAGGCCTTTACACGGAGGAATATATTGGTGACCACTGTATCACCTTTCTCATTTATGGTATCTCAAAATCAGATTTTCCCCATTTCACTCCTTTCTCCTCCCCTTGTTTTAAGGTCACCTTCCTGCAACTTTAATTGAAGCTGCAGAGCTGTAAAAAATTTTTTGTACTCAGAAAAGTT
This sequence comes from Sylvia atricapilla, assembly GCF_009819655.1. NCBI lineage: Eukaryota > Metazoa > Chordata > Aves > Passeriformes > Sylviidae > Sylvia > Sylvia atricapilla. Next base: position 22,351,959 of record NC_089147.1, on the reverse strand, counting down.
CCTGCGTATTTGGAACATAGTTGTTGAGTAAAGCTAAGGATACATAGGAAAATTCCTAGAAACCTGGCAAAAACTTCAGGAGCAGAGTGCCTCGCTCATGAAAATATGTGAGAATACATTTAAACACCATTTTGTCTTCAAGAGCATACCTTGCTGTAAAAGGCTGTACTGATTTCTATGAAAATTATTTATTAACATGAACTAGCACACTACAAAAAAAAACCCCAAAACTTTTGATAAAGTAAGAGTAAGAATTTTATATTTGTAGATGACCACCACAAAAGCAGCTCTCCATCGTGAAAAGAGGATTGTTAGGAACTTGTAAAAGTAAACTTGAAATTCTATAGTTCATCACCGCAGAAGAAAGTATAAAAAAAAAAAAAAATCAAAAGAACTTGAACTTGTGGCAAAGGTAAAATGCACCCCTCCAAACTTTTTGGACATCAGGAATTAAAATCTCTCTGAAAATTTAAGAAATTCCTGGAAAGGTGACAATATATGAAGGAATTTTCTCACACAAACAGAGAAGCAAAAAATCAGCATTAAATTAAATCTTCAAAAACGTAATTCCACAGATCAAATGGGTTTTCAGGGCATTCTTTGCACACTGAGACCTTTATATTTAAAAGCTTGTCAAATAAAGGCACACTGAGAGGAAAGAAAGTAACCGTGTCAAACCACACGTCCAAGCTCACAAAGCTGACATGCCATCACCATGTTTAAACAGGAAATCTATCTGCATATTTTAGTAGCCCTCTAGCTAAACCCCACTCCCTCTGGAAAAAGTGTGTTCAGCAGTATTAGAGCGCACACACTTTGTTTGTGCTTATTAAATAAAAAGAAAGGATCACCTTCAACCATATTAATGATGGACTGGTGGATGAAGGATGTCTGCGAAAATTCACAACATCTGTTTGCTCCACTCTCTTCTCAGTGTGCTGCACCTATTCCTCATGCTTAATGATGCTCATCCACTCTGCAAGTTTTACGAACAAATGTGTGTTTAGCCACATTCATCATTCTGAATGAGCGTTCTTGATGAAGCATCCACTGGCCTGTTTCGCTCTTTCTGCTACACTTTAACAAATGACAACTGCTCTACGTATTTTTCATTTGTTAAAAATAAAAAGCTAAGTGAAGAATAGGCCTGGCAAATTTTTCTTTTACTTCTCTGTTAACTTTACTGGAAAATGGAATACAACGTGCATTTAAACTGCATGCAAGTTCACATGCACAAATCTAAATGGTGCATACAGATGGGTAGCATTTTAAAAGTACTACACAGCAGAATACAGTGTAGCATAACAGACAAACATTCAATCCCACACTAACAGGAGTAGTTCCATCTTCTTATGAAGGGGATGTATTTCTCACTCTGATCAGTTTGGAGACTGATCCTGTGATGCTCACAATGCCTTAGCACAAGACACTTGGCATCTTCTGGTAGCAGGCCAGCCATACATCACAGTGGACACCTGCCTTGTGTTTTCCTGCTTTCCTCCTTTAAAGCGCACCAATATTCAAAGATGTTTCCCAGAAAATGTGCTTGCTACAAATGTCACCCTAGAAATCAATTGTGAATAGCAATACAAGTCCAATCTATGATATTTTTTCCAATTTGGAGAGAAGGATAAAAAAAAAAAACCACAAAAAAAAAAAAAAAAAAAAAACCAACAAAAAAAAAAAAACCACAAAAAAAAAAAAAAAAAAAAAAAAAAAAAAAAAAAAAAAAACACCACTCCAAAGAATATTAGTGAATAACTGGAGTAAAAGGATCAAATCTAATGCACAAAAAAAGTGCTCAGAAAATTTTAAATGGGGAACATCCTTGGAAATCATCCTCCAGAATTCAGAACAATTGGCAATCCTTATTTCCATTAGTATGCAAGAAGATTAAAATGTCTAGCCCAATACCCATTTTCTTAAGCATGTCTTTAGAAGATTACTTGATGTAGCAATACAGTGGAAGTTTCTCAGGCTCATTTTCCGTTATTATTTTCTACGTTTGCAGAAATTATATAGATTAAATGAGGGGCTGTTTTCTGCAGCTTAATGCTATTTCTTGGCTTTATGGGTTGAGCCTTTGAGAGCCCCTCTGGGTCCGTACTGGTTGTCCACACTCATCTGTGTTAGTAACATCCAGGAGGCCAGTGGGTGCACTGGATGAAGCAAGTTAACATTCCAAAACATCAATGACCTTTGCTATGAACAATGTTTATGGCAAGACAGGCATCTGAGACACAGGCAAGTAGTGTGGTTCTGGTTTTCGTGTTACCTTTTTAATTACCAGATTGCAGGAAAAAGTGGATCTTATAAAACGATCCTAAAAAAAATCTGCAAAAGGTCGCCTTATGAGAAGTTCTACAACAATTTGCATTGAATAACAAACTTTGTGATAGTTCTCAATGAAATAATTATGGACCAAAAGAAAAGGAGGAGAGCATTTTGAATCTATACCATAAGAAAAAAACCCCTCTATTTATGGAAAAAAAAATCACCCCAAAACTCATTATGTCCAGGCCAAAAGAAGGCATGACACTTCAATAAGTTATAACTCAGGGACCAAACAAGTAAAACTTCTGAGATACTGAAGCTATTTAAAAATTATATAGTTATATATAACTTACGAATTTTTTGAAGACAACAGATACAATTACCCAAATAATCTCTTACTAAAGCAGTCAATAATCCTCCAATAAAACCTCGATCTTATATATACACTATATTGGCATATCCTAATAAGGTCACTGAAATTAAAATTTCTTATAACAAATGTAGTCAAATTTATATGCCAAATTATATCAATTTGTTAAATTCAGAGAATGGCTAACACTCAACTAGGCAAAGAGTGGAGAGGAACTAATCCTCAGAATTCAGGCTTCCACTCCAGCTTGGCAATGACAGTGTAGCATTTTGGTGATAAGCAAATTCTATAAAAGTCAATACTACAGTAATAGAATGGGTGGGCACTGAAGTGATACTTTATCCAGTTCATGAGACTTCACATACCTTAGAAGACACCAAAACATTATAAAAATAAAAACTAATCAAAACCTTTAAAAATTACATTTTTTCACTAATATTTTAAAGTAAAAACTAGTGTCAGCTCACTTCCATTTTATCTGAAGTTGTTAAGTTAGAGATATTAACCAGTAAACTTGCCCCAAAGCATAATCTGTAGCAAGTTATGTTCTGTAACAAAAATGTGTGATATTATGGAATACACAAAGATGTACTCAAATTCAATAGAAGCTGTTAAAAATCAGCATGCAATGTACCCTTCACAAATTAGTACAATGTGAAAAGAAGATCATGAAGTTCAGAAAACAATTTCCTTGACAAAATATAGCCAGAATTTCCTGAGATCTCTCACCATAGATTAAAAACACGGGCATAGGAAAACCATAAAGTAAGTTAAATGAAATACATAGAAACAGAATCACTAAAATTTATAAGAAAATGCAACCAAGTCTATTCAGGTTCCTCTGAGGTTCAAGTACTCAAGGAATCCATTACTAGGCTTAACAGGAAATAGCCCACGACAAATTTATAAACTACATAGAAAATATTCCTCTTCAAATAAGTACAAAATGAACACTGCAACAGAACTGATATCAGCGGCGTACTTTTGTTATAAAAAGGAATTTTTAATTATAAAAAAAATACAAATTATAACTCTTTAAAAAGAGCGCCTCTGATGATCATGTTACAGAAATTAGGGCCCACAGAGGACGCTTTTTAATATAAAAAATTAATTCACATTTCTTGCTAAAAATGCTTTTTCTCTACTATAAAACAGATCTGTATCTGAAAATAGATTTGCAAAAATAACCTCAAAGGCATCATTACAGAAATACAAAAAGTAATTTTCTACTAGAATTGTAAAGTGCATTTGCAATAGATGGTTAAAAAATACAAAATACTTAAAACATACAAATGAATGGGGTTTAATACAACTGCAATAATTTAAATGGTATCTTTATGTAAGTGACAGACAAAGTTCCTGGGAGAAGGGGGAACACACCTTTAGGTGATTTAAAATTACAGCAATCCTAAAATGGATAAACATCTTTTGTACTATGTAGATATACAGCCATCATTTATTCTCATGGGTTATGTACACAGAGAGTATTGATAGTTTATTAGACTCCCCAAAATAAATCCATAGACAGAATGACTCACTTGACAGACAAAAAGAATCAGGGGGAGCCAAAGAACAGCACTGGAAGCAAGGAGTACAATTCCATGGCTCCAGAAACAAGCCAACCCGAAGGCCGGGCCAGCCCTGCTCTTTGCCTGCCGTCCCTGCAGGGCAGTACCAGTATCGGGAGCATGCATCCCCCGGGACCGGCCCCGAGCAGCCCCCGGGGGAACCGGCCCCGAGCAGCCCCCGGGGGAACCGGCCCCGAGCAGCCCCCGGGGGACCGGCCCCGAGCATCCCCCGGGGGAACCGGCCCCGAGCATCCCCCGGGGGAACCGGCCCCGAGCAGCCCCCGGGGGAACCGGCCCCGAGCAGCCCCCGGGGGAACCGGCCCCGAGCAGCCCCCGGGGGAACCGGCCCCGAGCAGCCCCCGGGGGAACCGGCCCCGAGCAGCCCCCGGGGGAACCGGCCCCGAGCAGCCCCCGGGGGAACCGGCCCCGAGCAGCCCCCGGGGGAACCGGCCCCGAGCAGCCCCCGGGGGAACCGGCCCCGAGCAGCCCCCGGGGGAACCGGCCCCGAGCAGCCCCCGGGGGAACCGGCCCCGAGCAGCCCCCGGGGAACCGGCCCCGAGCAGCCCCCGGGGGAACCGGCCCCGAGCAGCCCCCGGGGGACCGGCCCCGAGCATCCCCCGGGGGAACCGGCCCCGAGCATCCCCCGGGGGAACCGGCCCCGAGCAGCCCCCGGGGGAACCGGCCCCGAGCAGCCCCCGGGGGAACCGGCCCCGAGCAGCCCCCGGGGGAACCGGCCCCGAGCAGCCCCCGGGGGAACCGGCCCCGAGCAGCCCCCGGGGGACCGGCCCCGAGCAGCCCCCGGGGGACCGGCCCCGAGCATCCCCCGGGGGACCGGCCCCGAGCAGCCCCCGGGGGAACCGGCCCCGAGCATCCCCCGGGGGACCGGCCCCGAGCATCCCCCGGGGGACCGGCCCCGAGCAGCCCCCGGGGGAACCGGCCCCGAGCAGCCCCCGGGGGAACCGGCCCCGAGCAGCCCCCGGGGGAACCGGCCCCGAGCAGCCCCCGGGGGACCGGCCCCGAGCATCCCCCGGGGGACCGGCCCCGAGCAGCCCCCGGGGGAACCGGCCCCGAGCAGCCCACCCCGCAGGTGCTCTGGCCAGCCCTGTGGTGTCCCTGCGGGGCCAACCCTCAGGTGTCCCTGCGCCGTCCCGTGAGTGGCAGGAGAGGCCGCAGACCGGCAGGGCAGGTGCAGCCTCAGACAAGCGTCAGCTCAATCCGCACAATAGGTCTCAGGAAACACATCGCAGTACTTTTGGGAAAATCGGAGCACAAATAACCCATAGATTACTGCAAATTACTCTGACAAAAATAAGTCCAAGCATATCTGACAGTAAAATTACACTCTCCTCAACAGCAGTATCCCTTAGGTAATCCCCCTTCTCTCCCCATCCCAAATGTTAAATTGTCTCTTAGCTTTACAACAAATCAAGGCTAAAAGCTGCATACTGGCAGCACTTCTTTTCATCTTACATAAATTTTATTTCTTCTCAATAGCATCAAGTGTGGTATACTTTATGAAAATTATGAAAAGCATCACAAAGAAATAAAATGTAAATTATACAACAATTCAAAGCATATGAAAGACACTGTTTCTGCTATCTGTAGGAACATCAAATAATTTCTTCCTCTACTGCAGCTTGAGTTCATGCTTTTCTATGGAACAACAATGATAAAACAGGTATAGGGTTTGCATTTCATTTTTCTCCTCATTGAAGTAAAAGGGTTAATATACTTTACATCACTATAATATGATGATATCAGCTGAAGAGAATGCTAGGTCACTCATAAAATATTAAAGACAGTACCTAGGACAAGACCTAAATTCTTTAAAACAGGTCTTGTCCTAAGTCTTACCTTAACTTTCCCATACATTGAATCAGATTCTCTATACAAGTATTGTCTCTTTGTACCTTTTTTCCATCTTATATATGATCATATCCAGCAAGAAAGGCAGCTCATTGTTTTGTCTGCATAATCAAGCTGACACATAGTCATCTTACACAGAGAAAACACAAAAATATGAATGGGGACAGGAGAAGGTTGTAAGGCAGGAGGTGAAAAACTGCTGACAGAGGATATCTGTGACTTCTTAAACATACACTTCAAAAAGCAGTTTATATATCCAAAAAACTTACTGCTGATGCTTTCCACTAGAAATAATTCCATATCTTAACAGATCCTTTAAGACTTTCTCCTGCTTATAGCCAGACATAATTCCAGTCCAAATGTTGCTTTTCATATTTTGGAGTTACCCTTCAAAATGAAGTTCCTCCCTTGTATTCACAACTGTGCCTTGCCCGTTTCCTCCACGGACCCTCAAACATTCTTGAGCTCTCTTTTCAGAAGTGTCATGAACAAAGCAAAACTTTATATACTGGATATGTATGACATAAATAAATAGAGGGGGAAAAAATCAAGTAAATAAAGTAAAATTTGCCTGTACAACGTTCCCAAAACTTCACTGTACACTACAGATGCCATCGAAATGTATGTCCCTGACCAATCACTTCCACCCACAGCCCCTTTTTAAGCTTCTTACCTGTGTCTAGAGACTGACTGTGCTAGGGAGACAGTTTAGAAGCCCTCTCTCTGATGTGACAACTGAACTTACACCAATCTTCTGGTCTTTTCCCAGCTTCATTTCAGTCTCTGCCAATATTTGTGTCACTTCCCTACCTCCACAAGGGACCAGGATTCCTCCAGTTTTGTATCTTTTGAACAGTGTGCTGCTTCCTCCGCACCAAGGCATACAGGTAGTTTTGTCAAAGGTCCCCAGACATATTGAAGAACCTGGACCAATTCCATTTATTTACAACTATGAAAAAGCAATAAATAAAACAAATAAATCTTTGGTATTGGGATTTTGTAGTGGGATAGTAAAACACTCATAGCAGGAGGATATATAGCAAATAGTTTTGGCTGGTTTAGACAACACAGAAGTGAACCAATCAAAGACTGCAGAAACTCTGAGGCCCTGGAATCAAGTGTTGTGTCCTAGTGACAACAGACCTGTCTTTATGGAAGGTTTTTCCATCCAGGATTAAGTGTTTCCCTCCTTAAACTCATGAGCTCCCTGCTGACCCAAAAAATATGTTGGAACTGCAAACATGACCTCTGTTAAGACATTTAGAGGTGCCAAATTAAGAAGTTGCTGTGCAACTTCAATGTAGTCTCCTAGCATCTATGCAAAATACTGCAATAACACAATCATGTTTGCTTCCAACATTCCCCAATTCTCCAAATAATAACCTGCCAAGTAAGAATGCAGGATGAGAGGACACACATGTGGAGGAAGGACCAGAATAGAAGAAAGAGAAGCAGTTGTGACACAAGAAACAACCAGGGTGAGGTAAAGATCCTGGGGACAATTGACCTTGGGACCTGGCTCCATCACAGGTACAAGAAAAGCTATGTGGATATGTAAGTGAAACACTGAAAGAGACCTCACAGCTGACAACCAAAATGCCTGGGCAGCAATAAAAACCTGAAGAGAAGACTAAGAATATGACAGAGAAGGCTTGAATACCAACTCTTCCCAAAGTGTTTTATCCCAGCTCCTCCATTAAAATTGGGACAAAATGCAGAGAACATGACCACATTTTCCTGATGGGCTGTCAGATTTCCTAACCAGAGTTGAAAAAACCACAAAGAACTGACTGCTGTCAGTCAAAAAACCTGACAACATATAGTCCATGAAATAAAAATAACAAAATTAAGGCCAAAAGTGATGAGCAGTATAATGTTACCTTGATCAATACTGCTGCCTAATATCCAGAACCAAGTGAAAAGCCACATACTACAAGGGGTCAACCTGCTCTATCCAGTTTAACAGCTAAAAGACAGACAACAGCAAGTTTCTAAGGGGAAGATAAACCCAAGAGTACTAAGTCTTACTTGGGTTATTTGAAGATAAAAGTGCCATTAATTCTCCTCATTTTCTTGTTGATATACAGCCATAGAACAACATCCATCAAAATAATCCTACTATTGAACTACCAATAGCACATAAATGCTACTTTTTCCATAACTCTAGGCTTGCCTTGCCTAGGCTCAGCATTTGGCAGGATTTCCCTAGCAGCCTCCAGGACTTGACAAGAGAAGATGAAAAAACCCACAGAACAATGTAATCTTGAATCACAATCTGTTCATACAAATATATTTCTAACAATATATGTGAAAATATTTTCATTGATTGCCATGCCATATTCTCAGATGAGAAATGTAGCAACTTGTCATGTGTTCTATGGAAAGAAATCAACAATTTTTAACATGTTCAACAAAATTTCCAATGTGATTAACTTAAATTAATCTTAAAACATATCAAAAAAATTTCACAACACTTTCAAGTTACGCAACTCTTATCAGATTATTTGAGGAGGCCTAGCAATATCCCCTTATAAAAATTATACTAGACATCCCTCTAGCAGAGACTCAAAAGACATAATCCGCACAACATTGACTTTTTAAAAAACAGTTCTTCAAAAACATCGTGTTTGATAGTAGCATTCAGAGGAACTTTGTTCTGATCCAGTTATATTGTACAACCCCATTTTAAAAAAATGTCACCACATGAATCTAGACTGACACACATAAATATTTTACACTGACTAATAAAAGGTTGACATAAAAAGAATAAATATTGTGTGTGCTAGAACCAGCCTCCACTTTAGACACAACTGAGTTCACATCTTTTAAATAGGACATGTCAGCACTGTGTAATCTTGATGAATTCAGACAGACCACACACCTGTAATTGACTTAACTGGGCAAGAAACATAACTGGTGCTCAGAACTTCAGCCAGAAATGCTGTTATTTGGCAACGAGAAAATTACACTCAAAGAATGAAGTTTAGTAGAGACGTTTTGCCATTGTTGGTCCGTCTCTTTACTCATTTGAAGTGCTAAAGCATAAATATATTTGAGAAAACCACTTGAATACCTAAACTTAATTTCTTCTGCTATAATTTTATACTTTCAAATCCTTTTTTATTTTATTAGTCTGGGACAGAGAGCAAATGATTTTCATTACTGCAATAAATGAATTGGCAAGAATTTACAATTTTTAGTGCTACTGCTGCATTGTGCAAAGAGTTATATTGTACAGCTTTTCTCTAGGATCATTTCTAGGATATGAAAGCTAAACCTTGACAATGCTGCATCCATCTTCTGAGTATATATGGCACAAGTACAACACATTCTCTTAAGATGGATTTAGCACAAAAGGCTTTTCTTCATAATAAAACTATCTCAAATCATCAATTTCCCATACTTTGCCTTCCAGGTACACACACACTTTTGACACAGTGTTTACTTTCTTCCCTTTCACAAATTGCAATTCGTCCATTCCATACAGCAAGTAACGCACTATATGTCCAGCTGCCCTGCATGTCCTCCATTTCCACTGGGACATTTTGCTGAGATAGAATTTGAGGGCTTTCAGCTTTTAGTGAGCACCTGACTGGAACCATGGGCAGGTTTCAGTAAATCCATAAGTCCCAGAGACACCTCCACCTTTGGAGACATTCTCCAAAGTGTAGAATCTGTTCTCAGAACACTCACTATATTAATTGACTTCCATAAGCATTAGCTCCCTTTCTCAAGCACCACACAAAGCAAATACACATCTATTTCTTTCTGAGAAATTTCACACAAAATGCCGAAACCCTTATTAAATATAAGGTTTGGTCTACTCCTGGCTGCTGAGATGTAACACAAGTTGGATCTGTACCTGCCATAGTTCAAGAACATAATTTTGTAATAACAAAGCTGCTTCGTGGTCAGTGTAAGTCAACACAAATTGAAAAAATAGATTAATCTAAGCTGGAAAAGACATTCATTATGGAGTAAAAACATGGATAGCAAAACTAATCAAGAATTTAATTATATAAATACAGCTATTTAAGAAATGCATTTTACTATTTTCTAAATAAATTTTATGCAGCACAGCACTAAAAAAATAAGTGTGAAGGTGGTCTCATCTCAGTTTGTAGCAGACTCAAAATCTGTTTATGTGTGTCTTAGTAACTTATTTCAAATGAACCAACTATTTATTCTAGTCAAACTTCTCAGAGAAGAAAAATTAACTCATCTCATTTGCTCACAGCATCACATGTAGCCTTCAACCTTATATGTCATAATGAGTTTAGAAAACTACATTACAAAACCAAGTAGTAAAGAGCACACACAGCTATCACTCTCTCCAAAGAGCTGTTATATGGCTCTACTAATATTTGTAAAGCACTTTGGATTCACATACAAAAGCAGCCACACGCACAAGGAATATTATCACTAGAAAATGTTACAAACATAAGCTTTTTTCTTGAGGCCCTGCTCTGGCTTTAACACTTGCTCTTGGGCTCTCATTCAGTCAGCTCCAATACTTGAGAAACTCCTTGGAGCTCCTTGAGCTAAAGTAAGAGAGAGAAAAGGGCATAGAAATAGAACAGAACATGAAGCACAGTTGAAATCAACAGAAAAGATTGGGGAAGGGTAAGACTGCTTTTGGAACTTCTGGGAAGAGACTTAAAAAGGAAGAGTACTGGCATGTGAAGAAAATGAGGCACAAACAATTTAACTCTTTATATAAGGTGAAAAAGGGGTCCAGAGAACACCCAGAGAGCTAAGAAAGGGGAATAAAGTCAGAAGGATCTCCTAGCACAGAGAAAGATGGTTCAATAGGCTTAAAAAATCAACAAACTGTCAGGTGTGGACAGAAATATGCATAGAGCTGCCTGTATAATGAGCTTGGCCTGCTGTGAAACCACCACAGCCCTAAGCATATACACACACAACAGACAACTCATCCCTAGAGTAATATCTCGGTGTTTTGGGTTTTTTTTTAAACCTGTCAAAAACTACATTACATAGCCTTTTGCAGTATTTTCCTTTACAATATTAACACATGAACACAAAAACCCCCTAGTTAGTAACCTGTTCAGTAGTGAGACAGAACATGAGACACTAGCAACAGTGCTCTATTTGAGCTCCAAGTTGAAAATTATCACTGTTATAGCAGGGGAAAGCTCCCCAGACTCTTGTGGCTTCTTCCTATATAAGAAAAACCAACAGTGGCTGGACAGATAACATTCTTCTGAAGATTCCAAGACATCTTTCTTTAATTCTGGAAGAGTCTGTTATTATATTTTTTTTTATTTGCTTTTTACTTCTGAGCATGATTTGTGAAGTATCAGAAAGAACATCAAGCCCTCAGAACCCAAATTAGGATCTCAAAGCCCTAGAAGCAAAGCACTCAAACAGTGGGAGAAAAAGGGAGAAAATTTCTAATGCAAAGATCTGGATTCCAACTGAGAGCCCTGATTCTATAAACACACCCATGGGTTCAGACTTCTTTCTTTCACAAGGAAACAACAACAGGATCAAAGTCAAAGACTACTAAAGACAGAAGCTCTTTCTTTGTATTCAGATTCAAAACAAAACAGACAACATCAGAGAAGATAAAAGGAAAACATCCCAAATAAACAAGGCAGGGCTGGGTTACTCCTTCAAACTCCTGTGGGTTAAGACATGTAACTTGCCAAAGAACATTTTGCAAACACAAATAGATGTGTCTCCCTTAATTTCCAAATAGTGATCAAGATGCGAGTGTGATGATCCACACCATCAGTAAAGGTTAGGATGCAATCTCCTCAACCTAAATCTGTAGAATACAAGGGAGAATATCATGCCACACAAATATCCAACTAACTTGTTTTGCATGACTAAACCACAATTTTTGTAACAATTCTGCTCTGCTCTAACTTTATATCAGGCCCTTCACCTTGGGAAACTGTGTCTTATTTGCATTACAAACTGCTAGCAAGTCACTGTGGCTCAGAAAGGGTCTTGCCACTACAGGCATGCAGCAGTCTGCGCTCACACACTGCTAAGCTCCCTTTTCTGGGGCAAAGATTACAGCCAACAGCTGCTACTCCCTGAACTCTGTCAGCTGCAGCTGGGCATCCCAACAGAACACACACAGAGTCCCCCCATGCTCCAACACAAACCAGGCAGCCTAAGCCACCCTAGCACAAACAAGACACATTGAGCTGATAGGGTGTACAGCCTTCCCCAGGCCAGCCAAAACCAGCTCTGAGAAACACATGAGAAGGATAGTATGAAGCCAATGATCTTTTAAGAGAGACTGTTTCATTATGTATTTCTGCTCCCAAAGAAACCAAACAGAAAATCAAGGCACCATTAAGGGAAAAGTATTTTTTAACTTGACAGTGCCATATTGTTTTATGACAGACTTGCAGTCCAAGCTGTGCTTATACTACTCATTTGTTTTTGTTAAGTATCATATATTGCAAAAGTAAGTTAAAGAAGAAGAGATACTCCTTACTTCTCCCATTGTAGGATGTAATTTGTAAGGTGCATTCATAAATTTAGAAAGCTTTTTTAAGATCTAATCTGGAAGGAAAAGCTAGCTTTGAGTACATCAACCATCTAATGCTCTCTGTTCAAAGGTGACTTGTAAGAGACCAGCCAACATCCTTCAGGATACATCCTGTTGTTAAAATGTCATTGTTTGCATAATAAAGTACTTCATGTCTTTAACCTTCAGCATAAATATTGTAAATTGTATTTCTTTTTCTGATAATTAAACTTAGTGTGCAGAAGAGTGACAACTAGTTCTAAAATCTCATTTGCACTTACCATCCATACCATTTTAGAATGAATGATAAGGCTTTTAACTATCTTCAGCTGAGAAATACTGTTTATAATAGAAAAGAAGTTTATACCTGGACACTTTAATGAATCACTGAAATCAGAATCACAGAAATGATCCCACTGAAGTCCAGGAAATCTGCCCTAAGAATTATGCAGCAATGTCAGTGTGGGCTGCATAATTAGAGCCTCCTCGATCCTTCCTAATTACCCAGAGACTAAAAGCATACCATTTCCCCTTCAGGATCTCCACAGTTACTTCTTCAATCATTAAACAAGTTAGGTCCAGGCCTGTTTGCAGCATTGCCTGTGCAAAGTTTGCTTATGATCTGTAGTCAATCAACTACAGATTTGTCATTCTGTAACTATAATTTAACCTCTGGGACTTCCTTAACTTTTTGCATTCGTCCAGGTGCCACCACTTTGAGAGGACAGTGACTATTTATCCTCAGATATATGCCTATCTGGTACAATTGCCATTTAGAAAAGCAATTACCCAGTATTTATTTTCAGGCTACTCTTCATAATGTTTGTATTTCAAACAAGGTTTACTCCATACATGTCATACAGCATGTAGTATACCTGTTATATGATCTGCAGTACTCTTTACATGCAACTTTTAGATAATTATGAAAGGTTTGCTGTAATTGAAAAGGGAAAACAAGAATCACTGACTTCAGACAAGCACATGAAATGCACTGCCATCCTATGACTTTTCTCAGAACTCTACTGAAAAAGTGCCATGACATAATTTCATTTTGTAATGTCCCATTTTTAAGCATCATCTCATACAAGTCTTTAAATGTGCTAATTGGAAATCCCCACTACGTACAGAGAATTGCTTTCAAAATGCCAACAGTTCCTCTTTCATCAGAGTACTCAATAGCAGGAGAAAAATACTTTCCAAAATTCAAAGCATTTTGATCTGGTTCTGTCAAAATGCTCTGTGTTCTCAGTTGGTAATCCCTCTTTAGTCAAAATGTGACTATTTTTGTTTAGGATGGTTTTCTAAATATCATCTTCAAAAGTCAAGAACAGAGAAATAGTGAAAAAAAATTACTATTGCTACTTGACCTTACTACCTACCTTAGCATGAACCTGTAAATACATTTCAATCTAAATGTAGAACATTTTAAAAACATGTAGTGCAAAGAGACAGAATAGGGCTTAGTTCATTAAATACGTATCCATTGAACACTAAGATTTTTTTAGGTAGCAGGAAGAGGTATCAGTAGTTAGTAATTAGTTATTAATTGGTTGGTAATGAAGAGCTGCTGCTTACCAGCTTTGCTTTTTAAAAAAGTATTAGCATCTCCCAGACTTTTTCCACAATAGATAGCTATATCATACAAAGAATATTTTGGACTCAATTCCCTATAAGCAGTCACAGAATGATATTGTAAGGGATTTATGGAGGTCACCACGCACAAATCTCACATGAAGTGAGGCCAAAACCAATTTTGAATAAGATTTCTGACACCCTCTACCAGTGCCTACACTATTACTTTAAAGGATTAGTTAATTTGCGGAATTGTTCAGCCATTAGGTGTTCTGTTGGTGGCTTCTATCCTCATTTCTGCTTGGTACAATATCAGTGCCTAGCAGTAAAAGCAAGCAGCCTGGCAGCTCCTCCTCTTTTCCAACTGCTATTTCAGACACCGAAACTCATTTCTGCAGTGAAAGCACCGGACAGCTGTAGAAGCAGTAGGCAGCAAAGTGATGGAGCCAGGAGTGTGCAAGTTGCCAGATGCATACGGACAACAAGTTGTCTGCAGCCTGAAGTGTGAGAATCAGCAGTATTTAATCAAAGAAATATTAGAAGAAAGACTTAAAGCTGAAGTAGCTAACAGTTTTGCTCAGAACAAAACAGCAGATTGCTGACACGACAGGGTCTCTCTCGAGTGTGCCGAACTGCAGCAAATGGAGCAGAAGACTGGCTAGTGGGTTGTTATATTCCAGATTCCATGTAAAAGGTGCTACACTGTACACCTAAATATGCCGGGATGCTTGCCCTGATGACATGCCAAACCCACCACTGAGTGACTGCTGCTAGGCTAGGCCAGGCATTACACAAAGAAAGTTTATAAAACCCTAGCCAACCCACTGGTCTTCCCCACTCTCAGTAGCACAAGGGCCTTAACAGAGTCGTAGTGAAATCATCTATGGCAGTAGATATCCCAGCTGTAACCATAACAATTATGAATCCATACAACATGAAAGCTGCGACTCTGACTTTACTGACCTTAAATAATGCTGAGGAAATCAAAAATTTGCAGCCATTTTGGGCAACTGCCAACATCAAATTTATTTCTCTCACTTTTGCCAAAGCAGTAACTCAGCAATACAAAGATTGGGTTTGTGTGTGTGCGCTTAAATCCTTCATTCACTATCCCATTCTCCTGCATCTCAAAGTGGATGCCAGGTGGGGCAAGAATTATTCTTCCTTTCCACAGATGCACAGAACAACCTGGGCACCTTGGTGGACCCCAAGCCAAACAGGGCCCTTACAAGAGAGGCTTATAGACTCCTTATATCTGATAGACTCCTGGGGTGCATTAGAAAGCCTTTCCCTCCGCTTAGCAGAGGTGAGGGCACATCCAGAGTGCTGAGAGACAGAGACACACTGGAGCATGGCCAGTAAAGGGCCACAAAGACAATTAAGGAACAAAAGTGTTTTTCATGTGAGAAGAGACACAGTTGGGACTGTTCAGCCTGGAGAAGGGAAGGCTCAGGGGTATGTTATGTGCAAAATACATTTACACAGGGAGGAAGAAAAAAACAAACAAAACCCAACAAAAAACCTCCACACAAACGAACTGGGTCTGGAAATTTAGTAATTTTTGTGTTTGAAAGCTAGTTGGAAATGCACAATTTTCTTCATTTCTCTGCTGGCTACCTTCTCACAGGGACAGTGAGAGGTACCTCACAGACATAAAGAAAACACGAGGCACTCCTGTGTAGTTACAGTGGTTCTGATAGATTAATTTTCCATATTATGATTTACCGTCTGTCTCAAGAATGGTAATTTCACAAACACATTGGTAATTTCACAAACAATATTTGTATCACTGACAGAATACACTTGATTGTTCATATGACATGATCGATGCAGAACTAATTAAGATAATTATTAATACATAAGCTTCATTCCTTCCTTCCAACATTTTCAGAGCTCATTTACTCCACAGGACATCAACTGAGGCCACATTGTCACTACTGCTTTACTCAGATGGACTTTTAAAGGTGGAAAAAGTGCTAGTAAAAGTGGCTATAAGGTTCTTGGTCTGCTATACTTGGTCTGCTGTGCAAAACAAGAACAGAGTAAGATTCTGCCTGATATAATGACTCCTGACATGTATCTCCCTTACTCTTTCCTATTTAAATGGTGAACTTCAAATATGATCATAAAACTTGTTAAAATGAATACAGTTACTAACTCTGTAGTAAAAAATCACCACAAAACACATTTCCTACCCATTAATAGTTTTCTTTTAACTAGCAAATGAAAATTGATGTTCTAAGCTACATTTCTTTTATCAATCTAGGTGTCTTCAACAATATTAACAGGGTCTGATCCTATTTATGAACTTTTTTTAAAAAAAAAACTTTATGAAAAGACTGTAGCTTATCTAATTAGAGAATACAACAGTCCTTAAAAATAAAGGAAAAAAAAAAAGGCATGGAGGGTCAGGGTCTTCAAGCCATGACTAACTTTATGGGCTGAATTGTGACTATAATGTGAACAATCTCAAGCAGTAATATCTTACTCTCCATTTAGGATCTGCTGATTTCAAGTGAAACCACTTGTGAAATTAGGTACTAGCAAATATTGAAGTATTACAATTCAATCCTAATAATAATGCATTTTGGAATATTTCAAGAGGGAAAGACTTCTCCAAAAACTGCAGATTAACTGACTCTGAAAAAAAATTAGCAAAATCTCATTAATTCATCATCACACTTAGACAATTATGTCCCTATATTTAACACATTGGAGAATTTTATCTTTATATTTTTTTAGTTTCCAGTATGATTCCCTTGTGCCAAAACCACAACATTGAAATTGCTATAGTTTTAAAAATTGGAATCCTTTTTAAATATAGAAAAATGAGGCTTTTCCCCTTTATAAAAGAACATGCCTTCATCAAATGAATAATTTAAAACCCTCAAGTCATCATATATTCCATTAATCTTTCTGTTCAATACACATATTAGCAATGAGACATTGTTGTGAAATCTTCAGTAGAAGTTTAATTCAAACAAACAAACATGTTTTTATGCTTATTTTTATGAAATGTTGCCTAGATGAAATAGATCAGCCTTTAAAATTAAACAGCGAGTTGTAAAAACTGCATTTACCATATTGTGAGCCTGTTTGGAATCATCACAAATACAGGTATATTAGATTTTTCAAGTATAGCAGATCAAAGTGCATTACATTAGTTCAAAGACACTGCATTATTCCTCTTCCCATCTACAATATACTCTGTGAATTCTTGTCATTATATCAATTTAATCCACTGCCATTTTTTAGGCTACTGTTTGTCTAACCGAATGAAGAACGGAGTAGTTGGCATTTAATGTGACTGCATCACTTTTTCCAACCCGCCTACTTTAAAGAAGAAGTTTGTTGAGTGCACACAATTCACTTTACAGATCATTTGAAATGCATAAACAATTCCAAATGCAGAAATAACAAAAACAATAATTTGTCATTTTGAAATGCTGAAACGCTTGGAGGAAGATTTGAATATAGTACACTCTTTTGTTTGTAAGCATGGTGATTTGCCAAGCTACACCTCACACTGCACTAACCCTAGGGCATTCCAGTCACAAACACACTTTGATCTGCTGTGCTTTTGGATTCTCTCTCAGAGGGCTCTACCTTTCTTGACAATCCCAGAGGGAAAACGCAGCCTTGCATTCTTTTCCCTTCTACCACTCCAAAACGAATACTCCATATGCTTGCTGCTAGCTCAGCCTTGCACTGTTTTTCCACAAGCTTGTTTGTATAATAACGACAGCTGCAAGGTTCTTCAGCTTGAAGTTGTGAATTGGATATATATAAATAAACAAAATAAAATTAAAAACCCACAGATTGCATGAGAAATGAAAACTACAAAAATAGCATTACTTCTGCAGGGTAATTAATACATACAGTGAAAACTAGAATGCAGCCACAATTTTGTATTGGTCAGTCTGGGCACCCTATTTTAAAGTGGACAGAATATAGTTATAATTCACTTTATGACACAAGCAGTCAAGAGACAAACATCAATATCTAAGAAAGAATGCAAAAGTCAGTGGATAGTAACTGTCAATCAGATCTGTTTCAACTCATCTGTACCCAGACCTACTGAGAAAGAATAGATACTGCAAAGGTTTCAGAAGTGATATGAATCTATTCCAGAATATATCTGTATGCCTTAATAAAAATGATAGTTGTAGCCATGTAAGGTGGTTTTAGTGTAAATACCTACTTTAATCTTGTTAAAAAAACACTGACAACATAAGGAATCAAGCAGCAGCTTGATCTGGCACTAGTTAGTTTAGTAAGAGTTCACATGCCTGAGAGAAAAAGGAAAATAAAAGCAACAGCCCTTAGGTCTTTTGTCCATACTTCTCTTCAGAGTGGGTAATTGAATGTCTTTATATGTTTGTTTTTAATAACTTCAGACATTTCCAGACACTCTGTCCACATATTTCATTCACGTCTATTACCATGATAAAAGTAAAGAAAGCAAAAATTGAGGGGTTTTAAAAGCATACCTTAAACCAACAGTATTTCAATTTCCTCACCTCCACACCACTTCCCCTTACATATTCACCTATTCCTTAGTGATGGAGAGTAACTGTACTATTGGGAAGGAGGAGAAAACATGGAACTCGTATCTGCATGGTTCAGAAATGTCTTGTGATCGATTTCTTGCTGCAGTCACACAGCAGTAATAAATACTAGTGGAGAGTACAGTAGTGATGAGGAAAGAAACACCAAGTATGCCGGTTTTCATATCTACTGGAAAAGTTCTGAATAAAAGTTCTCAAAAGTATCACAAGAAATTGGTTAGTAATGACTAAAAAAAGTACAAACAACTCTCTTCTGCAGAGAGTTTGGCTACTTGCCATCGATAAATAAGGTCTCTTCCTGCTTCCACTAACCAACAATAAATAAAATATCTGACACACAAAGCTCTGCTATAGGTGCTTCACAAAATCCCTATATCTGCCAAAACACCCTAAAAAACCCTTCAACAAACCAAACCAAAACCCACAGCTAGATATACCTAAATTCTAGGGCAGCTCATAATGTTGAGTCATATTACTTGAAACCATTTCTGAAAAAAACCCAAATTCTGTTCTTAAGATTTCCATGTACTGATACACTAAACACATATCTGAATAGAAGCACATTTTAATCAAACCTGAACATATGCAAAGAGAGCACCACTCTATATATTGCTGTTTCACATTCTCTCTGAAGTTTTAACACTTAAGAGCAAACCAAAACATTAAATCGCATTAAATAAAAACAGCATTCATGAACATTCATGACCAACAACTGGATGCACATAAAATGGGAACAATTTCACTGTCCAAAACCCAAGAGCTGCCACTTTGCTTCCTGACTCAGTGAGCAAACCACATAATTAGATTCTTTATTTAAAAGTAATCATGTAAAACATACCAGTACTCTCATCTATAACAGCATTAGCAGCATAACTTTACTAACATAGACATGAATTAATATACTTAGTTTTTAATACTATCTAATGGAAGAGATGGAAAGCAGGAAAAAAAAACCTCTCCAACAAAAATCGAACACTTGAAAATTGAAAAACGCAAGATGCCAAAAGAGATTCTTCAATGTCTCAGCCATTTACTGAAGAGATCTTTTCTCATTTGCTGATGACTTTGGCAGAGCTGGTTTTGTCACCAGTCACTCTGTACTTTGTTTAATTATGCAGTACACCAACAGAAATGTTCTTTCTGATTGCATAAATCACAGTGCTTTGACACCAACCTCAATAGGGGCTGCTAGAACAATACAGTGAGCGCTATTGACTCCATCTCTCAAGTCCACAAGGTGTATCATTTAGCCAAGAGTGATAATTAGACACAGAATATACTGAAAACTGTCAATAGGCATGTCAATAGGAGGACTCTTAGCATCTAGCATCCAGTGAATCAATGGTGTTTTTTCAGCTATAAAATCAAGAAAATGATAGCTTTCAAATGAATGGTGGAAAGGAAACACGAGGCTCCTCAGGGAGGAATAAAACAGCTCAATTTTCCTTCACTGAGTGGCTCTCCAACTGCCTCACTCAATGGAAAAGGTCACAGAACATTACAGCAAAATATCTCTGAAACAAGATGTACAACAATGCTGGGACATGACATGAAGTACAAGCACACTACAAAGGCCCGTATATCTCTGACCTGACAGAATTAAAGCATGGGTCAGCAGATGCCAGACAAGACAGGAATTGAAAGACAATGATTGATCTGTGTAGAAGAAAATACGACTGCCTGTCCATATCAAATATGTATGTATGCATGAACAGGATTATATGTACAGTATGCCCCCTCCCCTCACAACAGTTTTTAAAGCCAGAGTCTTGCTTTCCTTTTTTAAATTATTTTATGTACATAATTTTCAGCTGAAGTCCAAGGAAGATGCAAAGCTGAACCTTTTAATACATAACTTTTTGTTGACATATTCCTACCAAAGAAATGTACCAGACTTAAACTGATCCTGGAATAGCACTTGCATATATCTTTCTAAGATATATGTACACTTCCGAATACTGGAAGAGTAGTGACAGGAAGCCATTTTCATTCACTCTGAGCTCTTTCAACTAAACACTTTAGTTGGCATGGAGAGACAAAGGATTCCCATGCAAAGCCTGCTCTGAGAACCTGCTCATCTTTTACAAAGCCTGGTTTATAACTGCAGCTGTGAAGTAAACGTAGCTTCTGTACTGGGCCTAGTTGAAATGGTTAGAAATGAAACCAGAAAAAGAACTACAGTGCTGACAGGACAGAAGAGGAGAATCAGAACAAAACCAAGCAGGTCAAGAGTTTCAAAATGTACACGAATGGGGTTTTTTTTCTTCCTTTGTACCCTAAAGGAAACTGCCTTTTAAAATGTGTCCGCTTAGTAGTTGTGCAGACAAGACTTTGAGCACATTTTTTACCACAGGGAATGTTTCTATGAAAGTAAAAATGTCCACTGAAAAGCAATTGCTAAGCGGTCCTGCGGCATTCCACACTTCTCAGTGCTTCACTAATTGCCAGACCGGTTTCTTCAGTAATTGACGGCTATACAGAGTTATCCCAGGATGTGAGAGTCAAGAGCCATTCTGTTCCCAGGTCAGCTCAAATACAAAACCACTCACAATTTAGGCTGGAATCTAGTCCATGCTCTTCTGTGCTTCAGAGTTCCACATAACTCGGACTTTAGAGTAACCACATTATCTCCCCACCAAAGCCAGAAGGCAGCATGTTCATGACTCAAAGAGGGAACAGATCTGTTAAATAAGAAGCTGACATTTTGACACTCACCTTTCCATAAGTGCTTTTTGTTATCAGTGTCTTCTCTTCAGTGTCTGAACCAGAAATACACAAAATAAAAAGGCCACAATATGAATCTTAAGTCTTGTTGACAGAACCAACACAAAGTAGGTTTTCTTCTGCCTTTCTTGAATTGGGAGTTCTTGCACTAAACAGAAGATAAACCGTTTTCCCCCCACTCCTCAACAAATTGCTATGTAAGAAACTGGAGTTCAATGTGAACCAACTTTGTAACTTGGGATCTATTACCTAGAGGTAGCATTTTTCTCAAAACAACCTTCAGATAGAAATTTTTCCCACTGCTAAGATTGACTAGAGTCCAGTGCCAACTCTTAGTACAAGAAGTTTGTGAATCCAGTGTTCTTTATTACTGCCCCTGTTACTTTTTGTTTCTCATACATTTTTATGTGAGTAGAAATTAAAATTAAAGACATAGTATAAACCAGCATAAGTCAGCATTTTAACCATCATAAAATAAAATAAAAGTTCCCTAGCTTTAATTTCTCAGGTTCATAATTTTGTCTAAAACCTAAAATCATGTCTATACAAAACAGAAATATGCCTGTTCCTATGGTCTCCTCTGTTTCTCTGAGAAATCTGCTGAAAGACACTTTAACAATGCAATGGCATGTTTCATGACAGCTACCAAAAAAAGCAACAGCAGTTTCAAAAATCAAAGAATGTTCCTGTGGGAAAGCATTATTTGCATGTTCATAATGAATACTTAACTACACATCTGTGCAACCCTTTAGGTTTTTGTGGTAGGAAATGATCTTTTAAGAGGACTTTGCCAACTTCCAGCAAATACTCACTCAACCTTTGCTAGGCTGAATAATACCAAGCTTATCAGTTAGTTTTCAACATGATCTTAAATAGCTTATAAGAAGCCATGTGATGAATTAGTGACTAAACTGACCAGAGTGTTAGGCCAAAACTCCCTTAAAATCAGGAGGATGTCGTTGCTGAGCAGAAATTTGATGAGGTGTTACAGTTGATTGCTTATAATTCATCTGTTTAAAAAAAAAGTATTCAAAGTCATCATTGCATGCACTACAATACTTAAATAACAAACAGGTTGGCTTCTAAAAAAAAATCCAATAATTATATGCTGTTCAATTTATAAAGGAAAAACTGGTTTGAGATGATGACATGCCCACACAGAAAGATGTTCCAATGGACTACTTATACTTACTATCTTAAAGATAGAGAAGCTATGGTGTAAGCAAATTCCCACTACTTAATCTGTCACAACTATGAATCGAATAGTTAGTGAATTGAATGTCACAACATCTATTAATTGAATATTGCTTCAAAATATTAAAATATTGCTTTAACATGAACCATCCTATACAATATACATCATAATTAAGTTTTCCCTAACAGTACAGAATGCCTACACTAGTGTGCAGTCATGGTGTAAGCCAGCAAGAAATAGGAATGTAAAGATTCTTAAAAAGAATTGCACTGTGCGACACAAAGTTATCAGTATTTAAGGTTAGCACATGGTTTTCTTGCTAAATGTATAAAGCACAATGCCATGAAGAGAGAGAAGTTTCTTTTTTTAAAAATCAAGCTATGGTAATACAAACATTTATATGAAGACTGTATCAAAGATAATAATAATGAAATTAAAAACCTTTACGAGACACTGCTATGTTTCACATCCACCAAAAGCAGTCTGCACTTATATTACATGTGAAGTATCTCTTAGATAGTACAGTAACCTTAAAGACTCTGTACAGACACAGATTTCACCAGAGGAGGAGCTCAATGAGTATTTCTGTATTAAGGAAACTTCCCTGTCCAACCATTGAGGAAGCAGGGATGGCTCCAATCAGTTGGCAGGTCCCTGCTTGACTCCCTACACATCCCACACACAATCGGACCAGGTTTCCTCACCAGCTCAACCCCAGGTTTCCCTTTGCAGAATCTCAGAACTCTCATTCCATAAATCCTTTCCTGGTCCCCTGGCTGGGACACAGCTCCCTGAGCCCTTCATTATGTAAAGTGTTGGCAGCTCACAACCTCTTGACTGGGCTCCCACCCAGAGCTCAACCTGCAGCTCCACTGCAGCTGCACCCTGAGCTACTGCACTGAATGCATTCTCCAAACCCACACCACCACCATTTCTCCCTGGCTACTTTCCTTATTCCTGCATCCTGGCCAAGGTGATGTGCAATGCTCTCCTCACAAATACCCTCACCACCTCCGTCAATTTTGAACTTTTTTTTCCTTGAAGTTCTTTGGTCCTAAGAGAGAGGTTATTCAGAAATTTTACTGCTTTAAGTGGTTAATGAAATCTAATAGCTAATGGCAACATATCTACAAAGAGTAACAGTACACTGTTGTGGAGGTAGGGAATACTACATGAATTCCACATCAACACTGCACAAAAAGGTTGAAGAGAGTAACGGAATCAAGAAATGGTATTTATCACTGTCTTCCTTTCTCAAATAAGGCAGAAAAAGACTTGCAGGAGCAAGATTTAAAAAAAAAGAAGTTGTGGAAAAACTGGGATTAATAACAAGAAGCCCTAAATTTTACCTTTATTCTTGGAGCTCATTGATTTTAGATAAAGGAATACAATCAAAGGTTCAACAAATAACTGATAAGAGAGAGATGATAGGATTAAAAGCTTGAGCAGAACTTCGCAAGATACTGCCAACCTATTACTTAAAAGGACAAACAACTGATAGAGTACAAACAAAGGCTATGGAATTTAAGGACTTTGGCAATCTAGTAAAAAGCCAACTATCGCATTGTTTTCTGGAGATGAAAAAGAAAACTCAGATAAAGTTTGGAATATATCAGAAGTCTGTCCATTGTGGGCTTGTAAACAGAGCTAAACCACAGAACAACAAGACTGTGGCTGTCACTTGGGTCAGCAGTTTATTCAACAGCAAGATCTGCAACCAAAGTGTGTCCTTCTGACTTGTAACACCACACACAGTAAAAGGACAGGAAACTTAGGGATATGATCAACAAGAGCAAGTCTTTGTGACATGTGCTAAGAGACTACAAAAAATTAAACTAACAACAAAATGAAAAAAAAGTTTCAACGGTCATTTTGCAACTAGTTATTCAGTACTCTTCCGTGACAATCACTCTGAACTGTATCTTAAATACATCAGTTCTGGGGGAAAACAAAATAAAACCACACACCATCAAAACTATAAATGAAGCAACATCAATTGATTCTCTTCAGCCAAGTTCACACTGACAAATGCTGTATTTGCTCACTCCTATCCACTCCAACACATCCAAACTCCATTCCTACCTAGAGAGATGTGTATTTAGTTATACGAGAATGCTCAAAAAAACAAATGTTGCAATTAAAATAGGTCCTTTTAGACAATTTGATATGCCAGGTACACAGGAAGTGCATGAAAACATACCAAGTACATTTTCAAACACTTTGATACTTAATCATTAAAATTATGTTTTCAAATGGGTAGGGGAGGGTAGGAGGGGAAGGAGAGAACCCTCTTTGGAGCTTATTGTATTTCTTGGTCCTGCTGGGCTCAGGTCCTGTATAATGGTGTTAGAGGGTGCCAGCAGCAATACACATAACATAAATAAATGTTTTTACAAAAACAGATTAGAAAGCTGAAAAAAATCACCCTTGAGCCCCATGAACGCAGATTTCTCTGAAACAGGTCTTTTGCAGAGCGTCTCTGTGTATGTTGAATAAGTCTTCACACACAGGGATGCCATCCAGCTGATCATTCTGGGCCTTTGGGGACAGGGTGGAGGTGGGGAGGTGCGCATGTGTTACTTCACAGGTTTTTGAACACCCACTCCAAAAATAAAAGCTAATCTGAAGACAGGGGGAAAGGAGCAACTAAGTGATGGTTTGAACTGTGTCTAGAGTATCCAGCATTTCCTAGCCTCAAACAATTTCTTACTAACCCAAACTAGTATTTACAAAGAGATCTCTAAAGCACACAAAATAGCTGAGTGTGATTTGCATCTTTTCAAGTCCCCTTCACTCCTCAGCCTTAGTTCAAATGAGAGGTAGCAACAGGCACTGAACTTCTACTGCTATTAATAGGAGCAGCACATGCTGGGCAACACCAGAATCGTCAGTAATGTAAGCCCCAGACCCTCGTTAAAATAACAAGACCAAAAAAATTGCTACGTCAAAAGCAGTGAAATTAAGGCAGAGAAGCTGACAGAGAATGCACTTTACTGTGACAATAAAGGCCTCAATATATAAGATTTTCCAATATTTGAGAATTTGCATCTATTGTTATGTTTGAAGCAGATAACATAATTAAGATCTCAAGCTTATACTTCTAAACCCTACTGCTGATTTTTGCCTTTCAAATCAAAAGCTTCTGCAAATGTAACTAAATGATACAGCTTCCTCCTAATTCCTTTACTAACAGTATTTCTCTTGCAGCTCATAAAATCTGTTACATGTTCAACTTTTGAATTTAATTTGCATGGTAATTGCAATAACAATAATACTTCATCATTAGGATAATATAGGCTAAGATCCTATGTAATTTTCACTTTTAATGGAAACTCTGAGACTAGGAACACAGCAAAAATATTATATATTAATGTCAATATAGCTAATACCCCCCAAAATCCCACCAATTTACTTTTCACTGACAATGTTAAAAGAAAATGATTTATGCAGATCAATCACCTAGCTCATCAAGTCATTCACTGACAGCCAGCCTTCATCATTGCTATTTAAAAGGCACTGCTGACAGAAAAGACCGACTCTTTGATTAAGGGCTCTGTCTGGCTAACCTTTTATTTGAAGAATGATTGCTGCTGAGTGACAAATACTTTCCCATTCATTTCAAGGAAAAGATATTGACATTCAAATTCTTGATGTCTACACTGAACAGATGCCACTGTTGGCAAGTGGCTTGATAGCAACAGCAGGTACACCACTACTCTGGGGGGTGAAAAACAGCACCACTGGCTCAAGTTAAAGGCTCTCAACAAGTGAAAGCTACAGATCTCTCAGCCAAATCCTCTCTCTTCAACAGTTATCATCAAAGAACATCTGTTTGTTGTTTCTCCCTAGTCCTCTTCTTGAAAGTGTCCTAGCCTCACCTTGACCCCACTTTCAATTGTATTGGATGTTATTACTAAAAATAAAGAGAACTCAGCAGCAAAGTGACCCTTTGGTTGAGAAGGGCGTCCTCCCTTACACAACATCCCCAAACACCAGTCAGGGAAATCCCAAAGCAAGGGCTGCTGCTTCCGCACTAATGCGATTTCTGTTGACAGTAATGTGAAATGGAAGTTGCATTTGCAGTATCACATACAAAATCAAAGCCAATATGTTTGTTACTTTAAGCTGATCCCTCTGTCACTTTCTACTTTATTATTTTATAAAAAATAAAAAAGGAGTGAGAGAGGGAAAGAGGAGATGAAAGCTGACCAAAAGCAGCTGCCTGATAATGGGCAGTAAGTAGTGAATGTTCAGATCCTGTTTTGGACAGACTTTACCACTATAAGTATCCTAAAAAAATAGTAATTAATTTATTTTTCCAAATAAAAATTAGAAATCGAGATAAGATATGGTCAATG
Organism: Sylvia atricapilla; assembly: GCF_009819655.1. Classification (NCBI taxonomy): domain Eukaryota; kingdom Metazoa; phylum Chordata; class Aves; order Passeriformes; family Sylviidae; genus Sylvia; species Sylvia atricapilla. The sequence goes on along the minus strand of NC_089147.1, from coordinate 22,324,956 downwards.
CTAAATATTATCAAAAATAAAACTCTCACACGATGAAACATTTATTTCTTTACTTGCATGTTTCACAGATCTTAATCACATTCAGTACACAGATGCCTATCACTTAAAAACATTCTTTTTGATACTACTTGAGAGTTCCCCAACTTCTCTACTACAAGCAGTAATGCATACAGGGATGTTACAATTAAACTCAGCTAATAGATAATATGAATAAATAATTCTCCCAGCCAGAGTAGCATTCCTCCCAAATTTCTTTTTGCCTAGGGTGTGGCATTGGGAATTAATATTCTGCTGCATAATAGATCTTAATATTTTCCTGATACTAAAACTCAATTAACTCTTTACCCTTTAGAGTGCCAACCGCATTACAGGAGGGAAAAGACAAACTCATTTGACTCTCCATGCAATAGAAAGTAAGGAAACAACAGGAGGAAGGACAGAAGTGCACCCCCTCATGATGTCTGTCAAAAGTGGAGGTGAATATATATTTACAGCATATCTGTAATACCACCAAGACTACAACTGTCATCTAATATTTCATTTTTAATTGTTTACTAAGTCAGCAAATTTCATGGTTGTGGAAAAGAACAAAAACAGAACACTTGATTTCTAAGTGGATTGTTAGCTGGTTTTTGATTTTTAAATAGCTTGTTCTAACTACTAGGAACAACCTAACATCAAAAACAAACACCAATACAGGAAAAAAAAAGTCTAACATTAACAACTTGTGGGGGTTTGGTTGAAGATCTGATTCACTCTGCCTTCCTATCCCATACAAGAAAAAAAACATGTTGTGAGAATAGCTTTACTGGGTCAGAGCAAAATCTCTGTAGTCCAGCACCTTTTGTCCAAAAGTAGCCAAAAGGGTAAGTCCTGGAATGAATATAGGAGCAAGCTAAGCTAAATCAGTTTGGAGCTAATTGTCCACAACAACAACACCACCACAAAAAACAAAACAAAACCACCACAAACCACCACAACCAAGTCTTCTACTGTAGTTTCTTCAATTTCACGTTCACTTACTCATAAAATATTATGGTTTTGTTTATGTATCTAATAATGGTAAATAAACACAGATTTACAGGCTTGAACTTTATTTAATAAACTACTCGATCATATGCTTTCTCTGGCCTTCTTCCATTTTAAATAAAGATTAATCTGTGATAGAACTCTAAGGCTGCCACTGTAATCAAAAGAAAAAATGCTTTCAGGTTTTCATAGGCTTCTTCACATGCTTTAGTAGTATCTTTTTTTTCCTTAAGCATATTTGAATGAACTGTTTGAATATGTTTACTCTTTCATCTCTACAGCTTTGAAAACTTCATACTTCGTATCTGATCTACAACAAAGCAATAAGGACTGCAGAGGTTGACAGCATGGACATAATTAAATACTACCATCAATGAACTGCCATGTTGAACAATACTGATTTATAATGCACTTCAAGATCAACCATTTACATTTAAAACTATTTCACTGAGAGGTCTAAAAACGGAGCAGCTTAGATTTTTTTTTTTTTTAATAAGAGATCCACAGAAAAATAAATCAATTTCTATATAACTCAGTAATGAGTCCTGCTCTTTACCAGATTTGGTTTACATACTGAATACACATAGAAAAATGTAAGCAATACTTTGTAGATGTCACCTCTAAAAAAAGATCAAGAGAAGAAAATCAAATCTACCGTCATTGCATTTACATAATCAGTGAAGTGTCATCACACTTACCTTTTCCAAGATGTACCATACCAAGCAACATAGTAAGCGATTGAAAATTAATATGGAAATGAACCAGCAACAAACAACAATTCATAAAAGAAGTCTCAGTATGGTAAAAATACACTAATTATCCTAAACTTTGGCGAAAATATTTTGACAAAAGTTTGCAATGTGTATCAAAAATAGCATTAATCTCCTTCAGATTTGTAAGAATGTTAGGCCAAAATAGAAATATACATATAACATATGTAAGTATAGAGAAGAGAGATTTTTAACAAAGCAGAATTACAGCTATCACAGCAGTTTGTGGATAAATTATTAGGTTTATTACTTCAAAAGTACTTTGACTAGAAGTGTTCCAGCTGTTCCATCTGATCACCAGCACACTGCCAATTTTCTCTGCCAGGTAGTCCTTTTATGCATTGGGGAACTTGTTGCAATTAAGGGATTTTCGCATTTCTTCATAATTCTGTGACCTACAAGGGTGTCTTAAAAATTCAATTGCATCAACCATATTCAGTTCCTTTTTTCAAATTTGCTGCCCATGAAATGGAATGAAAGCACCAAATCTGTTTCCAGTGAGAAACCCAGGTTAAAGTTGTTCAAGTGATGCTTGCTGCATTAGTATGTTGCTGCTAGTACATCTGAGAGCCAACAGGAGCAGCAAACCTTACAGCATATTTGTGGAAAATTTTTTTAATGCTAAGTAATCCCTCAGTACCTTCAGAAACATATTTAAACCTGCAGGCTATTTTGCAAGAAATAATATGTTAATTTTTTTTTCCTCAAAACTGTCTAATTTCTAAGAAAAAATAAAAATCTAAGGCCAGAAAACAGTATATCTTGACTAGTGAAGAAGCACAGTCTTCTAAAAGTTCTCATCAGTAAGATAAACCTACTCAGTTGCTAAACTGTGTCTTCATTACATTTGCTTCTTCCACTCTACAGTATCTCAAAACATATTACTTATTTCACAAGAAATGGAAAAATTTATTCTACTACTAGAAGATGCAACAGCTCTACAGCTAGTAGAGTGCATGCAATAGTAAAGTAACACACATGAGGGATGAAATGGGAGACTCAGGAAATTAAAACTGACTGTACGAGAAGTGTTTAAGTAGGTATGATTTATGTATTTGCTCAGGGTATTTAATCAAAACACCCATGGGTTTTTGATAGTTTTTTTGAAGAGTGACATATTCTAAAAGTGATTACTCAGAATATGCCTTAAAAGAGAGCACATGAAAAAAAAGCTTTCCTCCAATGCCCACCAAAACAGACTTCTAAGAGAAGAGCTCACCCACCTAATCAGTAGGGCAACTTCCTTCAGAAAACACTGGCTTTCCCTAAGGGTTTCCCTTCCCAGGGCTAATCAAGCCCAATCTTGTTTGGTTTGTACTGACAAGATACTGCTATACCACACAAGGTGGTCTAGCAGCTAAATTTAGAGCCCGGCCTAAAGCAACTCTGAGCTCCATTCCCACATAAAAAATCAGGGAACACTCCTCAAACAAGAAGTGATTTGGGCATGCAGACACAAATGCCATTTCACAGATCTCTCCTACTGATTAAATATGCAACCTTCACAAGAGAGTGCATGTTCCTCAGTTTTATAGCTCTGGACAATTTGGAAAATACCTCATACATTTACCCACAAACGTTTTTAATTGCTGAATCAATTCAGGACCAGAACTTTTCTCCACATTCACCCGTCCCCCTGATTCCTTGACATAAAGATGGCACCTACACCGCAGCCCTTCAACATCACAAGAGGGATCACCTGACCCCCAATCAGCTGCCCCAGTATGCACACAGCCAGTGCTATGCTATGCACACACATAAACCCATACCTAAGGTGAGCCCAGTCAAAGCAAAATCTCCCTCTTTAAGTTCATCAAGCTAAAGAGGATTCTTTAATTTGTTTTAGCCACTAGTGAGTTAGGATGAGTAATCAAAAATTACTGTACTGCAACACTTTCTTTCATCAACCTTCATTCACTAAACAAAACTCCGCTTAAATTGATTAAATAATTATTTTCTCATTTCTTTCACTGCACCTTTAAGAAAAAAAAAAAAATACACCTGTCTGGGCTTCCAGGAAATCAGCTATTCCACATATAAAAATTGTGCTGAGATCTTCATTCCACATCTGTTCAGAAGACTCAGCTTTACAAAAAAAAAAAAATCTAAGTTTGAGATACTATTGAACTTTGATCCACAAGTAAGGAATTAAAGCAGGTAATATTTCAAATTTATCTGCACCCTCAAATGGCCATAGAACAGGAAAGATGGTGAGACACCTAACCAGGGAGTAAGTCCACAAACTAAATAGAACTCTTCCTGGTACTTAGCTTCTTTCCAGCTTCTCTCCAAGAAGGCCCCAAAAAATCTAGCACGAGATAGTTTTTAAAACAGCTGCTTTGCCATTATGAGCAGACTGCCAGTAACTCAAAACAATGAACTAAAATAATAGGTAGATCAGGAAGGGTCAGCAAATTCTTATAGCTTTGGTCTCAGAAGAGACTTCCTGTAACTAAAGTAAAAAAAAAGTTAAGTGTAATTGGTAGTGGTAGGTGACTCAGAGTCTGTAGAAAAAAGCCAATGCTGAATAACCTGGTCAGGTTTTTAACATAGTTTGGTGAAGCATCTTTCAAAGACCATAAGGAAGATCTTACGGTCTCTTAACTGTTAATAAATATCACTGACCAATTCAGAACCTGAAGCTGGTGAATTGTTTATGCTCAAGTTTCTGGAAATATTACTGACTAGTAAGAATCAGAGCTCCCCATTCTATAGCTTTCAAGGCACACACAGCTGAAGTGCTTTGCAGAAGGGTCATGGAAATGTTAGTCAATTGGAGAGCAACAATGAGAATCTCAAGTACATGATTGTCAGTCAAGTACTGTTAACTATGAAAGTGCCTTGGCTCTCTATATTTCTGTACTGCAAGTTTGTTCACATGCAGTTCTTGCTCTGAGCTGTTCAGAAACAGTTTCTCTAAATGACTTTCCCTTGTTTTACATGTATCTTATACAGAATCTCCAACACATCATAAAGTTGCAATAAGTACTTGGTTTTTGACTTCTGGCACAACAATGAGAGAGGAAAGATGGAAAAAAAGGAGTAAAACGCTTCCTTTAAAAGAAGCTGGAAATATACGTGTTTACTTATTCTCAAGTTGTTCAGGGACAAAACAAAAGAGATTACAAGAAAGATGGATGGAGCTGGACAGAGACTAGACCCACCTCCTATCCCATAATGCCATAAAGAAGAAATAGTCCCTCACTTCACCACCCAAATGAAGTGACATGATTTAAGAAAGGACAGACTTAAAGGGGTTTTCTTCATTTTGAAAAAGAGAGGAAGAAAACCCAGAACACAGAAGAGCTTTTTATCAGAACTGACTACCATGCCTATCATGACAGTGGGATCAGACCAGGAGAAAAAACTGACTCAAGAAGCTCAAGGGCAACTGTTAATAGAATTCTAGTTTTCCAGAAGTCACTGTTCTAAGCCTAAATTAGCATTTATGAGATTGAAGCACCTAAATGCGTGTTGACTACATAATTTTGTCTAGAAAACACACCTCCAACATCACTAATTAGGGAGCAATCATGTTTTACAGTCCTGTGCAAAGTTTGTCTGCTTGTTTCTATTAACATCTAGCGCTGAGGAGTTAACTATTGACCCAGAGCATCAAAACCAGCTGCAGTTCTGGGCAGGCCGTGTTCAAACTGCAGGAGAGCAGGAAGGGTTGGCAGTGGTCCCAGAGGTCAGTGGCTAGACCAGAGAAAGTGCTGCCGAAGGCTGTCCATCGTAAGGCTGCAAACTCAGCTCAGCTCCCACCCACTGGGCGCAGGGCAGGCAGACAGGAAGGGCTCTGAGCACCCCAAGGAGCACCCAGTGCAGTGGGAAAGGCAGGGGCTGAGCTCCACCAGAGCAAACAGGCTTCTGCAGGGGCCCACAGCACCCACCAAACCGTGGGAAGTGGATAAATAGCTGAAACTATGCAAGCTACTTCAAATTGAAATGTGAGCTACGTGAATAATGACAAGAACACTAATAGTTACTCAGAAATGACAAATTCATCAGGAACAGGGAGAAAAAACAACGCAGCAGCACAGAAAAGTCATTAGGAAAAAGTGAAATATTCCAAAAATACTGCTTTTAATTGAAAGCTGAATGCAAATTAATATCTGCATTTTAAAATCTGCAAATGCAAAGTGTTGGTTTGTCAGATCAATCCCACTCCCCCCCTTTGCTCCTCTGCAAAAATAGTCCAGCTGATTGACTCAGACCTGTGTAATGTACAGGATCAGTACTCAGGAAGGAATTTACAATCAGTTTTAACAAGATTATATTTTTAGCTATCAAGTCCTCATAACAAATGGTTCTGATGGCCAAGTATTAAATATCACATTGGCGTACTTTTTTGGGAAATAATAAAAATAAAAGGAAGTTTTCCATCCATGCTGGTTTTCTCGTTTTCTTTTTTAGTATATATTAATTATTAACAAAACACCACACAGCAATCAATATTCAGCCTTATGTGAAAGCATTAGCTGACTTTCCAACTTTCTCAGTATAAAAACTGTCTTCTTCCTATTAGCTGTAACTACTTTTGGATATATTTTTGTACAGTGGGAAATCCCCATAATGTATGGTTCTGTGAAATAGGTTACCTCAAAGTCTGAAGCTAAAGCAAAGCATCAGCCCACAGCAGATCATTGGCTTGTTACTATTTTGGTTGACATTAGTAATGCTAACAACTAAAAACATTTAAACACACAGGTAGCATTCTTTTACTTAAAAATTACTTGTCTCAGAAAAAGAAAAAATACAACTACTACAGCATAAAGAAAAAGCTGACTATGCAATCAGAAGCCCAAAGGACCCAATTTCTTCTTAAAGTACCTGATGGACATCGTGACAGTCTGATTACCTTCTACCACCAATTTTTGGAACATGTGAAAAATACTGTATGCTTCTGGCTGGTATGTGGTCCAAGATGACTCATAAATCTTCCTTTATCTCCTTCGTGGTGTTAGCAGAAAAGGATGAGTTGCTTTTTTCCATCTCATTCACATGTCTTTCTGTCTGTTACCCGTGCCCTTGAGCAAAGATTACTGATGCCCTGCCTTTGATATATGACACATCACATACAGCAGCTTTTCATCAAGTGAATTAACCTGAAAAAATGCAAACCTACCTGCCAGTTGCTTCCCAACTTTCCACTATTCCTTTGTGTACCTTCTCTCTAACATGCCACAAAAGGCATGAAAGAACAAGGTTACAGTCAGAGCAAATTAAATTGTCATTCCGTGGACATTGACGCAATTTATCGAAATATACTAACTTAATATTTACCTTTATAACTGATTCAAATTGTAAAATATACTTTTCATCATATTCCTAGCCTGAAAAACGTATCTATTTAAAAACCAGAGGATGAACTATCTGCTCAGATCACCCTAAATTATTGCCTGAGTCATACGTAATGACTGCAATTCATGTAATGCATTACTGACACAACTCCACAAACAAGTCTGCCATGCTAATCCATACAGTAGGATTGGTCAGTATGTTGCATATGCTGTTTTGGTCTTACAAATTAAAATACACTTTTTACACACAAAAAAAGCATTAACACCTTAAAATATTAACTCTTTTCAATGCTTGAGCTGTTCACAAGAAGTATTTTTTATGATGTGAAATAAAAAAAATATGTTGCACTTTTTCCTTAGGAGGGTTCTTTTAAGAAATGCATCTGTGGGCGCTCTCTTTTCTGCACATGCCTTCAATCTTACATTTTGGAGATATCATTAAGATAAATCCTGCGCTGCTAATTAGGAAGATTCACACACTAACATCTCAGAGACTTTTATTTATGCTTGAGAATTTTTTTTTTCTGCTGTAGATTACATTGTAAGTGGTTACTGACATCATCTCAAAGAAATTTGACTACAGGAGTTCCTAGATATCCCAGCGTTTTTAGAGACACGATAGTAACCTCCCAATACAACAATGCACTTGAAAAGATACATGCTGCACTTCTTATAAAACTCTTTTATCAAAATTGTATTATATCTTCTAATGAAGGCAGTGAGTGAAAAATATAAACATTGATATATATTTTCCAATGAATTGGCTTAAGAGTAACATGTTAAAATAGGATTAATGGCACAAAGCATGTACTATATAAAAATAGCCTGTAGAAAAAAGCATTAAGCAATTACAACTCTAGCACTGAAGGCTCCAATATTATAGGGTAATATTTCCTTAATGTTAGACTTCATTAACCCTAAGATAATCTCTCATAAATTTTGCTGATTTTTAAGGAGAAAAAATAAATTATGTTTATTAAACTACTGAATATGTTTATGAAAACAAGACATAATCTAGTGCTATAAACTTCTTGTCTTTATCTGAATAATCAGGAAGCTCATAAATAAAATATCATATAACAAAGTGAGTGTTAAAATTCATTACCGTAATAGCTATGCTCATGATCTATTTCATTAACACTCCTCCTTTCTTTGAATAAATGGGTTCTTGGGTCTACCAGAGCAAGGCCATTTACAAGACAAAATACTAAGCTGCTTTTTCTCATTTTCCCTTATCTGTTCTATTCCCAACTTTCTAAATTAATTCTTCCTTTAAATCTTATTGTTCCTTCTAGTGTAACTCACAGCATATTAGAGAAACTTGAAAGAAATATAAGCAAAGAAATGGGCCTGTGGAGTGTAAGTTAATTAGGAATCTAAGTGACTGGTGATGAGACTTGATGGCATTTGGCTTTGGAATTAATTTGAGAAGCTTAAGTTCATTTAAAAATAAAATAAAAATATATCAGAAGTTCAAAAGAAGTCATACTCAAAAACATCACGTTAACATTTCAGCCCCAACACCAGCTGAAGTTAACAATATACAATGGCACAGCAATCTTATCTCAAATATTTCTTCAAATCAGCATGAATCAAAAGATCCAGTAGCTGTTAGAGAGGCAGTAATACACAGGCATAAAACTAAACATTAGCAACTGCAGAAGCCACCACCTGCAATCAGTGCAGAACCTACGTTTCAGTCCTCACAGCACCAAACATCTTTATCTCCATCAACCTCAACTTTGTTATTTTAATCCCTTTCTGCTCATTTCCTGTATAATATATAGGACACAATCTGGATAAATCCTCTACCATAGCACCGGGGTCGCAAGGTCTTTGTGAAAGATGCAAGTGAGTAGCTATGAACCGTGGTGCCGGGAGATTTCCAGCTGCACGATCACAAGTGGGCTGGAGTGGACACAGGCAGACAGCAGGACTGATAGCTCTAGATTGCCAGATGCATCCCCTTCTGTAGGAATGGGACAGCAGCCTTAAAATTTCATCCTCAGGGGAATGTGTCATCTCATCGAATGGTAGAATTCCAAGGCTTTAAAAGGATACAGAATCTGTACCTCTCCTGATTGAAGAGGCACTGCCTAGAGGATGCAAGAAAAGAGGATCAGACTCCAGGAGAACAAAAAAATGTATTGTTACACTAAGCAGCTACCAAAAATGAAAGGTATACATCTAAGCAGGATATTGCTTTAAGGTAATTTCTTAGAAGATAGTTTTGTTTTCCACTCACAGAAAAGGCACTGAGAGCCCTCCTGATGCAACCACAACAAACTGCAAAGAAGAAGTCTCACATCTTACATAGGAACACAAGTATTGGTAATCAGAGCACCACAATCCATGAAGAAAAGCAGCAGCATCTAGTAGCAAAAGCTAAAAAGTGCCATTAACCCACTGAATACCTAAGTTACATTGCTCACTTCCTTGCTAGAACTTTGAAGAGAGGGCTCAGTAGCTTACACATGCACTCTAGGCCTGTATATTAATTCATACAGCTTTCCCAATACACTTTCAATAGGTAAATTTGCCACCAGAGGACACTGGTTTATCAAAGGAAATTGCATGCAAATAAATGCAAAGTGTATTTTATACCTTTTATCAGGCCAGCTGATAAAACTGCAGAAAATAAAAAAGCAAGTAGGCTCTCCTAACTTACTGTTTTTCAACTTCATCAACTAGATAAACAATACATTGCAAATTTTAATAGTTTTCACGCTAATATTTAACCTCAACAATCTACAATTGATTATCATTATAAACATCTTAATGCAGAGCAGCAGGTTGCCATAGCAGGCCATAACATGCAAGGGGAGGGCCTGTCTGCAGAATTGTTTGATCATATTGTTTTCCCCTATCACCTTCATCAGCCCTGTCTGAGCAGTCTTGTAAAGCACATGCTTTCCCCTGAATCCCCTATCAGATCTACCTGCATTCAAAACCAGTGTGCATGGCAGGGGGTTGCATCCTTTTATCGGGGGAGAACACAAGGGCTAGGGCAGAGATTAGAAATATGCAAACACAGTTTAAGTATCAACAATGGTGTAGATGATTAGCCAGAGACACATTTTGATAATGTCCATTTCACACAGAGACAAACAAGCAAACAAAATCCCCCCCAAAAGCTTTAAGAGTCATATTTCAATTAGTGTAAAGCAACATTTCTAATTAAGGGAACTCCTGAAAGCCAGGACTACAAGGCAAAATGCAAAATCATCAGTATCATTTGCTTTATTAGTGTAAAAAGATAAAATACTAGATATATTAGTCAAAGCATTAATAAATTATTAGGAGCTGTTAAAAGATATTATGGATAAGCAGTTTGTTCATTATTGATCATGTAATTTGCTGGACTGTACAACCAGTTGGTATAATGGATCATTATCCATTCAATTTCTAATGTTCTGAACAAGGGATGTATCCTAACATAAACGGTAACAGATTTTCTTTGTTTTTAATATTGACATTAAAGAGCTGAAAAGCAGCAAGTGTTTTCAGGAAATGCCAATGTTTCTCTCATTGATGTACATGGTGGTTTTTCCTGCTGGTTTAGTTCATTCTTTTGGAGGGATTTTTTTGCCAGTGGCATCTCCAGGAACAACCTTCTGCCTATGGAACAGCTCATAGCTAAGTACCAGTCTCCACCAGAATGCAAACCCCTCATCGACAGTGCTGGTCCACATGCTTTCAGACAGGAGGAGGCAATCACTGTGCTGAGATCTCACCAAGAACCACGGCATCCAATTGTTTCCTTACTGAGAACCATCCAGGAACAACCAGCACCACTTACAATACAAGGAGCAATGACTTAAATAATGCATGCAACTAATAATATTCATCACAGGCCTAGGTGGGCTTGCATTTAAGTTGGTCAAGAGTTCTACAGGGAAAGAAGAAAAGAGAACTGAGCGGTCAGTGTCAAATCACAGCTGATGAATGAGCTAACCTACAAGACTTGGCTGTATATATCATTGGACACACAAAGCAAACAGAAAAGGAAACATATCAAAGGGAATGCTTGCATTAAAAAAATGACTCTAAAAAGATTTCTGATCACTCATGATGTGTAATAAGTCATCTGTCTGTCTTAATAAAGAGAAGTCATTATTTACTAGTGGACTAATATCAGTAGCTGTGACAAACAAAACCAAAAAAGCCCATAAAAATATAAAATAGCTGTTCTGTGCAGTTAGGCTAAAAGATAACACATTTAACGTTTAAGATGAAAAAGCACTTAGGCTTACTATCTGTTCAAAGACAAGCTCCATTACATGTTTGGAGCTAAAACAAATAGCAAGAACTTTTCCTCACACCCAACTTTTACAGGAAAAATAGAAAACACATCCTTTTGAAAGCATGAAGTCATAGGAGCTTGTTTAATGCTTTGGATTGATACCTGTGGGTATTATAATTAATGTGGCCTTTCAGATAAATGTACTAATGTTCCAATACTACATCGTCCTTGGATACTGTAACCTAAAGTCTAATCTCCTAAATATATGAGGGACCCCAATTCAGCTTTCCTGTATCCATGATCCATGTTGGCTGTTTTCTCAAGTAATTCAATCTTCATGCAGGTGATGCAGTGAAGTGTCATGGAACCAAGGAGGAGGATACCACTAAACTGCTTTGCTGTATTATTTTTCCATGTCAATAACACACAAGTTTTATCACTATTAGAACAATCCTTACAAAAATAAAGGACACCATATCTCTAGGCAATGCTACTAAAACTACACTTGCAATGTTTTAAACAACACAAGATTTATTTATTAATACTTTTTGAGTATTAGTCTCTCAGACCCAAAAAATACAAAAATCTTAATTTCAAGTATTTAAAATCTTATTTGTGTTTCACGTTTTAACTTTTGTGAAATAAACTTAGACATTATTGATTATCATATCCAGTAACTCCTCAAACCTAGCATGATATAGTGCTTTTCAAATTACGAAATGTATCTAACATGAATAAACACAGATTAGAGGATTTTTTTGCTTGAAAAACAAGGTATGACAAAATGCAAAGTAGTTTTATAAAAATATTGTTTCAGCTTTCAAATCAGTGACTAATAAAAGAATCTTCAACTGCTTCTACTAACTTGCAGTTAAAGTAAGAAAAATAATCACAAATCGACTATGACTTATTTTTATTTAATTTAATTGACATGCATCTGAGCCTACTCTTGTTTTTTATTTTCCATTCAAGGTTCTCAGCAAATTTTAATATACTTTTTCTGATAAAGTTCATGCTTTATATGTTTAGGAATATTGCAATACTCTAATTTTCAGATTGAGCAAGGTCAGATTCTTCCTAGTCACAAAGCAAAGCTTAAAAGAAGCCTATGAGAGTGAAGCAGGTCTGATAAAAGTATAAAATAACATCTAAAGCAGATATTTAACCAAGCTACTGAACCATTGCTCTAAATTTATGTATTAAATCTTAAAAATTATTAACTCTGAAAGAATAAGCAAATGGGTGTGTTATCTGGTGAAAAATTCTACTGAACAGTTACAGAATGTACTAGTTCATCTCTCACATGAATTTTTTTTCTCAGGTGATTCCTAGAATTGTTACCAAACAAGAAGTGTATATTTTCTAGGAATTCTGAAGGTTGTTAAGCTTTGGGAAAAACAGAGTTTCCTTTAACTATTCAAAATTGAGCCAAGTAATACCACAACTAAATCCATCTTACAAAACCAAAAAACTTATTTTAATTAACTAAAATTTTCATCTTAATAGTGATTTTAACATCTTAATTTTTTTTTCTGAAGTAATTTTACTGCTAAAAAATGAACAACATTAAAAACTGAATTGCATAATACACAACATGAAGGGCATACAGTTATGAGCTACTGTACCCCTGAGAGAAGCATGCAGTATTTCATGTTCAAGGTAAAAAATTAGGAGCAACAGGGAAAAAAAAGACAATATTCTTCAAACAATTAATATCCGCATTTCAGAAGTGAATTTTAAATGCACCACTATTTCTCCAGACATGAGAAAAGCTGTAAATCAGTAGCACTACCAACCACAACCAACTTTTCCTTAGTGATTTATACAATAACTAAAATAATTATTGGAAATATCTCTTAGGTCATTTAGGCCCTTTAAGTTTTGACAATTACATAACTTAAAGAACCAGTTGATTCTGGCAGCTGTGAATGCCCCAAATGATTTTACTGTCAACAGTGTTAAACAACTCACTAAAAGCTAACAAAGGTAACTTTTACCTTATCACAAGAAAAAAAACCCCACAACCACTTTGGAAACTTCATGGAAAAATATATAAACCAATCATTTTTCACTTGTGCAGAAGTGCAAAAGAAACTATTTTCTTATAAACCTAATTTCCATTTCATGAACATCTATTTATGTTAGACCTGTTCAATGCTCTCAGGCACGGGCTGATCCTTGGGGTGTCCTGTGCAGGGCCAGGAGCTGGATTCCATCATCCTCCTGTGTCCCTCCAACTCAGCACATTCTGTGATTCTATGAAACGAGTGCAGCAAGCTTGAGGTGAGAACACAAACGTGTTTGTCATGTGCATTGGACATGAGTGAAACCCCAAAGCTGAAAGGAGCAGCCCTACAGTGAAGATATTTTTCACTCACAAATGTGAGGCGTGCCTGCAGCTCCCTTTCAAGCAACATTTAGGGCCCACTCAGTGGGACAAGCAAGGTAAGGAACAGGCAGCGCAAGGCTCACAGCACTAACATACAGCACTGATCTATCTCATCTCAAAATGTCGGCAAAAATAAAATTGAGAAAAAACACAAACACATTTAGAAGCAGCTGAAGAAACATGGTTATTCTCTACAGCCTGTACACCTAGATAAACTCAGTCTGGCACTTTGAAACAACTGTTTTATCAAAGGGTTCTCTAGGTCCCTTATCAAGGGCCACATCTCTTTTGACTGTCCTCTCCCATGTGTCCTTTAAAAGAGCTTCTAAAGCTAAATGCCTTTAAGAGCAGCGTTACTTCTGTATAGCTGGAGTTTGTAAGTAAAATGGGAAGCAGGGCACCAGAGCAAGAGTGTAAGGAAGCAGAGGAGAGAAAAGTAAATTTTGCTGTGATTTAAGCCCAGACAGCAGCCAAGCCCCACACAGCCACTGGCTCTCTCCCCCACCAACAGAACCGGGGAGAGAACTGGAAGGGGAAAAGCCAGAAACTCATGGGCTGAGATAAAGACAGGTTAGTAGGGAAAGCAAAAGTCATGCATGTATTTGCCTTGAAGTTAAAGCAGCCATAGTAATTTCCAGTTTTCAGCCTAAGCAGTACTTTAGGACTCGTATAAGCCGTTTAACACTTCCCACATTTTACACCAAGAGTGCTGGTGTTTCTGCGATGCTGGGTTTTGTTCCGAACACTTTCTCTGCATAGACACCCCCATGAAAGGTCCATCTGCAGGTGACAGTTTCAGGAATGTAGAAACCTTTCCTGATGGGATGAATATATTTAACAGCAGCAAAAACACTACTGCAAGTAAGATTCTTCATTTTTATACACTACTGTGTATTTTTTACGATTTGTGTCTAAGATCCTGTTAAATATTTAAACAACAACGCAATATCAGTAAGTAAACTCTTTAAATCAGGCATCCACTATACTGTATAGTGGGAACAGATGTGCTCTTATTAAGGCTATATTGTAACTCAACAATAATTTGTCATATTTGACATATTGTTAGATTATGTGCACCTGACAGAACTGTAGCAGCAATTAAAAATGATATATATACCACTTTTATTTTAAATACCTAAACAACTTCTGTAGACGTGAATACGATGTATGGAAAAATTGTAATTTCCGAAATGTCATCACCAAACAACACCTAATGTCTCACAATCTCTTTTTATGTCTATTTTATTATAGCGCCCAACTGTTTCAACACTCTAGTGACTGGACTTTAATGTGGTTCAAGCAGCCCCAAGTAACATCACCAAATGTTTAACATCTGTGAAAATTGGACCAACAAATGCTCATATTTTCAGGAGGTCATGCTGGCCAGCTTTCATTAACAATTACTTTAAACTTCAGTTTTCTTTATAGCTTTTTAATTCAGGAAGGACATGTAAAGTTCACCTTAGTTAAAATGTTAAGTTTATTCCCAACTCATATAATATGAATATTCAGAATATTTATAAACTTTTGAAAGTTTCTTTTCCTTCCCCAAAAATTTGGATCTCATTTAGCTCACCCATTACTTTAACACAGGGAAACAAAACTTCTGATTAGGTCTTAAGAGTTCAGCATATTTTCAGAACAGGGTCAGAATCTCCCACCTTTGAGTTGCTTTTACTTTGTTTTCCATCTTCCCCAAACCCCATCTACAATTTTCACACCTTATTTATAATTTACTTGCAAAGTTCCTTATTGCCAAAGATATTGGGTAATTCTATGGTCATGAACTATTGTATCTTGAAAACTCTGTTCAGAGTTTTGAATTTTTCTACCACCTTCATACCTTTAGCATATGGCAAAGATTTAAATTTGCAATAGGGCTCTAAACCAAAGATTTTCACTGTAGGATTGGACATCTCAGTGGGAGCCTGGAGAGCAGAACCCCATGTACCCCAGGATGGAGGAATTCTAGGGATTGAATCTTGGTGCAGGTTCAGCTCTGTAAGGTGTACAACCACATAATCTTTAAATGAGCATAACAAATTCTGAAATGTGGATAGCTCATGGTAAAAAGGAAAGAAAGGATATTCAAATAATAGTATAAATATAGGAGAGAGTGGTTAAAAGGCAAAGATACAGACTCTCAAAGATCAAAAAACCTCAGTAATTTGAGATGAGAGACCACTGATAATCTCAGTATTGCCCATCTTATCCCTACAAAATTAATTAACTTATTATCAATTAACCCTACAAAAATCAAAATCTTTTTTCACTCATCACATAAACTCTGCATTTCTTGCTGTGGCCTTTTTGAATGACATACAGGAAATAACCTGTAAGAGACCAGCTCTTAATGATTTTTTTACAACTTTTACTAATATTGTCAGTAATATTTAGTAAGTATGTTATTTCTCTCTCCAGCAGGAATCCTTGGTTTTCACAGAATTATAAGTCTCCACATTCCACTAAGTGCCATTTTAATAGCTTGTTGATAAACACTTCTGTTTCAGAGGACCAGAGAGGAAGCTTTGAAAAAGCTAGGTGGGAACTGACCTCTCTATCCCATGCCTACAAGTTGTACAGAGATCCTACTCTAAAGATTCTGCAGCGCTAGAGCCACACTCCCTGACCCAGTAATAGATTTGATCTTTAAGGAGAACTCAGAGCATACTGCTCCCAACCCATCAGCTGATGCCAGGGAGCCTCAGCCTCTCTCTTGAACAGTTAATTACAATAACAGGTCCTTGTGAGACTCAGCTGTGCTCTAGGACCTCGGAGCCCCACATCCAAACTGGGACCAACATTTCACCCACAGCCTGTTATAGTGGCTTCTTTAGTGCTTCTCCCTTCCATTATTTATAGAGTCCCAGTGCATGACCATTGAAAGGAAGGTGAACACAAAACCCATTCTAAAGAGGATGAAGGTATTTCATTTTATTTTGGAAATGTTTGCATTATGCGCAAGTTTACACGGAGAGCTTTATAGACTGAAATGATTTATCATTAAGGTGCATATTGATTATAACCTCCAGTTATTCAAAAGGAGACCTGTTTACCCCACAGCACTTAATAAACTGTGACATGTTTCAGCGTAACTGTGACACAGGTAAACAAAAGTTACTGATCTACCCAGTGAGTTATAAAACTTGTAACACGCTGTAAACAGCTCTGTCATTTTATTTAGCATATTGCATTGCATGAGCTGCTTTATTTACCTAGTGGTAAATCTTTATGTATCAAAAATGCTACAGAAGGCACAACAAATAAATTACAGACAGACACTAACATCTGACTAGTTAATCAAACAAATAGGACATATAACAAAGAAAAAAGCTATAAATATTGACAACAAGCTGCTTCAGTCACAAAAACATTCAATACTTCAGTTCTCAAGTGTGAGTTTTATATCAGTCCCCTGGAAACAGTTTGTATCCTCCAATAAATTTTTACAGTTGATTCACCTGCCTGATACCCTTCAGCCATTTCCTTCAGAAGCTGTCAAACCCGCCAACAATAATATATGGCCCGACCAACAAGAACAGCTGTAGCCATTCTCTCTGCTGGTTCCTGCACCCTGTTCTGCATAAAATAATACATCAAGATTAATTGATTTCCCATCAGTCTCACAGAACAGAAAATTAATTTTCATGTAGCTATTTTCCCCAGCATATGAATTTTGAACATGGCAAGTAATTTAAGTTTTTAATTATTCATAACTAGGAGAAGAAGAAAAAAGAAAAAAAAAAAAATCACAACACAAGATAAAGTGAGCCCCTGAAAGCCCCAAGGCCATGGCCTGGACCTTGATTTGTGCTGAGACAACAATAGCATTCACTAATGCCTATATAAATAATATATGTATTAACATACATCTTTGTACAACACCAATTTCTCTCACTCTGACCCAAGACTACCAGGTCATGGAGCAGCAGTTTGTCACAGACTGTACATGTGACATGCTACAAGGCAAACATATAACGTGTCAGCCATGCTGGATTGACCCCGATTGGCTCCAGAGCACGAACACACCTATAACATAATGGGAAGGTAATGGTCAGCCTCTGAGGGGAGTAAAACTTGCTAATCAGCAGGGTGTCATATCTCAGCAAACCTCCTCTTTGCAGGTGACATTAGCTTGTGCAAGGAAAAATGCTAATGGAAAATTAAACAGAATAATCTGTCTTGCTCAAGTTAAATCTTTTCCAGATGACTGCTAAAGCCTTAAAAAAAAATAACATAGGCCACTCCAAAGATAGTAAGATGTCATAAAGAAGGCACATTTAAAAAAATCTCATTAGCTAAGGTTCAAATTTCTATAAGCAGACATTGTCACAAGTTGAAGAATAGAATTTGTTACCATGAACAGAGGCCAGACCTGTACAGGTAAATATCCATAACTCAAAGTACTCATTATAATCATTTGTGATGAACTACAAACCACTCACTAATTATTTAATGCAATGAATGATCAATAAGTCTCAGACTGGATTTTTTATTTTAAGGGAAAAAACACCCGACAACTAAACTTCTACTGTGCAATGCTCACACGTGGCTTGGGGTTAAGGAAAAACTGCAGCATGAAAATGTACCCATAAATTCAAAAGGAGTGTGCAAATGCCAAAGGCATGTCACTGAAAATACTAAACCACAGGTTTGCTTTTGAGTGTTCTTTCCAGCCTTGAAAAGTGTGGCAAAAAATTGCTCAATCCAACTAGAGCCCCTGGACTGGACAACAACATGCTTATGGTATGGCTGAGCATTGGGTCATACTGACAGCTCTGTATTTAAAATTATTCCAGTATTTCAAAAAAAAAAATTCCAAAAATCAAAAATGACAGTGCTTTTCCAAAGGCTGCTTATTTTCCTATTCAGGAAAGGCTGACAAACTACTAAAACTCAGCACATCTACGTTAGTCCTTTAAAAGCAAGTTTTCAACATGAATTCTAAGTTCTGTATTCATTACTAGAAACAAGGTTTTCAAAACAGGAACCCGAGCTCAGTATCTTCTCAACATACCCACAAAGAGACCTGTGGTTTAATGGAAAATAGACTTTTGTCTTTAAGCAGTGATACAGGTAAAAGGCCTTTATCTTCTGTATATTTACCCTTCCAAATATATAGATATCTAGTAACAACAAAATTATCAGCAAACAGGATCAAAATGTGTATGCCATGCACTTCCCCTGGCAATTGAATGTGTTAGCATCCTGACGCATTACTTTTTCCAACAAAATACCCACTGAAAATAAAATAAAAATCACATTTGCCTCCAAAATGTAAAGAAAGTTTACATCACAAAAAACTAAATTATTCAGAAGTATAGTTCATCTTTATTGTCAGATTTGAAAACAGTTGCATACAGCTTTGAAGTCCCACTGATCTAATAAAAAAGTATCCAATTTTAAGGGGAGAGGCTTAAAAATCAGCTTTTGATGGATTTGGGTTTTGTTATTTCCTCTTCAAATTGTAAAACAATTAAAAGAAACATTACATTATACTTGATAATGCCAGCCATTCTATAACTCTGTCTTACCAATTTTTCGTGTCAAATTTATCTGCAGCTGTCCTTCTAATATTTACTTTGTTTTCCTACCCTTTCATTAAGAAAACAACCTTATTGAGAACATAATGAGATCATAATGTTCACTGTTAAAATACGTTTGCAATCCTGTAAATGAAATATTTAAAGCAGGGGAAGGAAAAAAAAACTCTAAAAAAAAACTCTGAAAACCCACATGAGAACAAAAACCCCCGCAACTTTACAAAGTTGGTACTGCTGCTTACAGATACTGTTCCTGGCATAGCTTAAAGGTCTTTGTTTCTGTAAATTCAATTGAGTGTTCCTATTTCTAAGTCTAGCAAGAGGTTCTAATTATTGTTAGAAGCCTAATTAGCATTTAGTATTACATTACAACAACTGCAGCAAAATTGTACCCGTTCTCCAATAAACAGTATTCACAGTGTGCAATCAAGCTGCTGTACGATGCAATGAGAATTAATAGCACTGCACGACAATGGTAAATCCTACAACTCCCGCTGTGTGTGTTTAATAATTTTTCACTCCTTCCAGATTGTTCCCATCAAGCGCAATTCCCAAGATCCTAATCAGCTTTCCTCGCCATCAATACTACATAGAGATCCGAGCACTGAAAATTATCTGCAATTTCAAAAAGTGCTTTGTTGCATTATTAGGCCACTGACCTAAGAGGTAATGGGTAAATAGTTTCTGAAAAATGTCCAAAGCACAACATAAATTAAAGATTATAGTCTTGCCTGCTGTTCTTACCAGAGCTGTAACTGCAAACTCTAACAGTTTTTACATAAAATCCTTAACTACAGTGTTATTTTTTACACAAAAATTAGTACAAGGATGACAAGTTTTATATTTAAATAAGTCCCTTTGCCATATTTTACATAAATAATACAAAGTTGGAGAGCCAGGATCACCTTGTAAATGTATTGCACATGTATATGCACACAGAGCAGTCAGAGAACAACTACCACAGTTGTGTCTGCATTCATACAAGCAGAATGTGTGAGTCACTTCTGGAAAGAGGTGGACACACAAAGCCATACATCTAGAAATAGAATTAGTCTTCTCTGGTCTTCTGCTTTAAGCCAAAGCATGAAATATAAATCCTTGTCAGAATACCATATGGTGATGGTCAGATAAATTCAAAGTTCACCACGTTTCCTTAGAGCATATCCATCTCCTACATTTTGCTGGCAATTAAGATTAACTTAATAGAAAAACAGAGGCTTTAGAGGGTCTACTTACTTCCACAGAGAAAACACAAAGTGCTTCATTGATACATTAGCAATGTCCCTACTCCAAATACCCAGATAAAGGCACTCCCTTCCTGTACAGAACTGTAGCTGTGTCAGTGGTGGGGTGCTAAGGGAGCCAGACACCTCACTCACAGGTCCAGATGCTGGCAACTGCACACCAACAGACATCTGAATATTATGAAAGGAGTTGTAAGTTTGGCAAAGCGCTCCCTCTGGCTTTGTCACAGTAATTTGTTTCAGTTAATGGAGTTTCAGCCTTTCCCCATAATCACTATCCCTTATTATGGAAATCTTATCTGTATAATAAACTCATCTTCTCACAAGGGAGTTCTCCCTTCTTTTCACACTTTGTCAGTGCCAGTACCATTTAGGTTTTACCTTGTAGTCAGAAAGTAATTTTATTTTACCTAGCTATCATAAGATATAAAATGCTGTGGTATTAATTACCAGTTACCACTACCTCTGACAAAATGTGGCACTATTATTTGTCTTCAAACAAAAAGAGGATTTGTTCATTAATTTAACACCATTCTCTCCTCCCCAAAAACAAAATTGTAAAATTATTCTGCAGTAATTTGTATCTGTTTCTGATGAGCTGATCATGGATCACACTTCAAAAAAATACCAGGTTATGACATATCTGGACATAGTTGCAAGCATGTGGCAGAAAAGGGGCAGAAGAGCTTGAGAAAAAGACAGAGATAGGGCATGAGGTAAAAGGTAAGCATGAACCCAACTCTGATCTATTGAGCTCAACTCTGAAAGGTTGATAGGTTTTCAAGAAAAAACACACGAAGTCCAAATTATGCCAGTTGAATGCGAGATACACAAAGCACAACAAGCAATCCCATATTTTTCAGTTAGGCAGAGCTAACCATGAACTGCAACAAAGGGCTAGCACCAAGCCCCTCTTCCCAGTCAGCAGTGTTCATAGACATATTCTCTGAGAACTGTGAAGGCAGTTCCCCCTTCTCAATGGACTCAACTTGAAAAATGTGGACTTTTCAGTCCAGCCAGTAAAGCACTGTTTTGCCGAACATTTCTGAAACAGCCTACTTTGCTAAAACTAATTACATGTATCTGCAGAATAGAACATCTTGTTTCCATACTATAAGTGGAAGGCACAGGAATAGCTTGATCTTAAAGGAGGTGGGGGAAAAAGAGGCTCCAAAAAAAATTCCTCATGAGGCACGTGACACTTCCTGGCGTTCACTTTGGTTGTCACTGAAGATGCCACACTGTTAAGTGCAACCACAGCAAATAAAATGCTGACATGGGTTTACCTGTTGCCCTTGCTACACAGCTAAGGACTATTTGCTCTTCAAGTCTTCCCCTCTGGTTTTCCCTCCTCAGGAAGCCGGTAAATCAAACAAATTTACGCCTCACAAAACCAAAACCAACATAACTAATTTTAGAATTAGCTGTGGATATGAAAGCTGTGACAGCCAGATGAGAACACTGGCACAATTTTTATTCTACACGGACACTTTTCTCCATGGGAGCCATAACCCACAGCTCTGTTGGTGACTTTGAATTCACTTCTTGGCCATCAATTCATGTGACTGTCGATGAGCTCTTAAGGCAGCTTTGTCCATTACATGAGTTTCTCTTCACTTAATGTTCAAAATGTGCCTGTCATTCAGTATTAACTCTTTCTGCATATCCTCTTCCTTCTTTTTTGGCCTTTAAATTGGCATATCATCCCCAAGTTTAAAGCTTTGATATAAAAGCAGGGGTGCCTGATTCATTTCATTTAAAAATATGAACCCAATAGACATAATCCAGGATCTCTGGCTCTGAACTGGGTTAGCATATGTTATATTTGATTTGTATTTCTATCAGTATCAACCCAAGCATCCTTATACACACCAGCTATGAACATGATTTATAGAAAGTCATTCAAGGGAAAGCATATAGCTTCCCTTCACAATTTGACGTTATCAAGATTACTTCAGAAGCTGGCAGCAGCTACCACAAGCAACAAGCCGTCACTGTAAATAAATCACTCCCTCAGAAATAAAAGTTAAAAATATAGATTAACGTGAACAGAGGTCAGTATTTTGGGCTTAGTTTTTGTTTCACCTCTCAGCCAAGCCACAAATCAAACCCATAGCTGACCAAAAAGGAAAGCCAAAAATTAGCACAAAACTTTTCATTTGTATTTAAGACAGAAATCAAAACCAGAAATTAAAAACAAAAGAAACAAAAAAAAGCTAGATACCTTGCCTTTGGGTAGCCCAGTTTATCAGATAAATCACATGGATTTAGCCTTGGCTAAAAAACACTAGCGAACAACTTGAACAAGTGTGGTCTTTCCGACTTACCTTAACAGTTTTCAAATATTCTAAATAAAATCGCTATAAACATTAATATGGGAATAACTAGCCTCATACTTCCAATTTCTATACAGATATTCCTACTCAAATAGAATCCTTATTCCCAAGGCAACTGCATCCTGCTCACGTAAATCTACCAAGAGGTATACTTGGAAAGGCCGTCAACAGAAGCACCAACGTACTCTATGGTAAGAGCGTTAACTTCTAATGTGCAAATCCCATCAGAGTAAATTGAAATTTACTACAGAAACACAACTTGGCCTACCCACTCTCAGCAATACCAAAACAAAGCAAAACCAGAGTTCTTAATTAATCTGCTTTAGATTTCTTTCTTAATGAACAACATTTAAAATATTAAAAAAATTCAAATTACCTCCGTAATATTCTAAGGTCTTGATTATTTAAGTCTAAATTTTAAACGACTCCTTTATTACTCAATCCTCTAAGTAAAACAAGTAGAGTAGAGGAAGCCTAAGCTTAGGAAGTAAAGGAAGCCTAAGTAGAGGAAGCCACCTGGAAGTAAAACTTGTTAGCAAGTCAAAACAGCTTTTGGTAAATATTACACGACAAAAACATTTTCTTGGGACTTAGCTCCCAACAGGAATATTTTTATCAGTGCTTAAGGTATCTTAGTTTCTTTTTGGCAAGAAAGTACTTAAAAATTCTACTGGAGACTATCATTAATTTCAGGACTATAATTCAAAGCACTTGCTGATTAAATTATTCCAAAACACTAACAGGAGTCAGGTACTGGTCAGTAACCATATAGTTGTGGTCATCTTCTACTATCAGCGATCCTACAGCTTCCAAGATGTCCTCTATCTTACTTGTCTGTCATTTTATGTCTGACCAACCCACTTATTCTACTTTTTTACATTTTGACACATGAAAAGTCATACATTTACATTTCATTGTTAGAGGACTCTAAGCATAGAATATGCCAAACATTATGACTCTAAGCATATTCCTTCTCCACAGAAAAAATAACAATCTGAAGTTCCAGAAAACAAATTTGTTCATTAAAATATTCACAATGTTTTTGATAATGTGACACCATCAGCTAGAAAATGTGAGAGTTTTGAAAAAAATCTCATTAAATTATACTGCTTTACACTACTCATCCAAGTATGTTTTTCAAAGCCAATACAGTATAAACATGAAAGAAACTAACTGTGAAAAGTATATCTCCTACAGTTTACCACTCTTTGATATGTAAATAATTCACTGCAATTCTTTTTATCCTTTTTAATATTTTCTCTACTGTTATGCTGACAAAGCATTATTTGCTGTAAAAGAATATACTACATTTATTAGCACACATATGTACAGCTGTATGCAAAAAATACTGTGTGTGAACAGAGCTGAAGAGAAGGAAATATGAATTTTTCATGCTTTCAAATGTAATAAACACAAAAGCTTTAAGATAGGTTCAAGTTTACTCTGTGTGTGCACTATGTTTATTTATAGGTAAAACATGGGCAAACATGCAGATCTGAAAAGTAGAAAACAGTCAAGGTGAAAAAAGCTATAATTAATGATCAATAGTAACTGAAGGCTTCTAGATATTCTCATTTTTGCGAGATGAATCCCCAGGCCCAGTACACAGGACTAAAAGTGGACAGATGCATTTGGATGCCCTAGACTTCAGCTAGGGGCTCGCTTTTAAGTAAACAAATCAACTCCATTCTCTGCAGCTCTGATAAGAGGAACATCAGAATCAAGATAGCTCCATGAATACTAGCAGTGATGTCTGCACTACAACCCAAGGGCCCAAACCAAATTAAGCAAATTGATTCATTATGTATTCTAGTCTATGACTTTTACTGTGAACTTTAAAAGGCAAAAGTTGTCAATTGGCACACAAGGGAGTACATGTACCTCCACAGAGACAAGTAACAGGGGGAAAAAAGCAGGAGCATATTAGTCTTCAAATACTTCGCTACAAAATTTTTTAAAGCTAGAGTATTTTTGTGCTTCGTGGTCAAGGAAAAAAAAAATTGTGTCAGTACAGGCAAGAACAGGTATCTCATAAGGCTCTAGTGAATAACCACAAAGTATGCAGCAGCCAGAAGGTGAATGCTCTGTTCTCCCAATACACAATTAGTACATTTGCTTTCTGAGTCAACAACTTCACCGCAAATGCTATGGTATGTTTGGCAAAGGAAGATTAAATTATTTGATTTTGCACTTGTACTCCTGAAATCTTGCAGTCACCCATCCTCCCCCTTTTTAAACCTGTTATCCCCACCACATGCCACCTCCCCCCTCAGCAGGGGCCTTGGTCATGAGAAATTACTGTGCTACCCTGTGCCCATAAGAAATTGTAGGGCCTGGTGTTCGAGTTATCCAGGCATAACAAGTTATTTCCCAGCATGCTCACTGATTAGGTACCTTCCATAACCATAAAGTCAACAATAATCTACCTACATGCCCTTTCTGCAGGTGGCTGACCTATAAATGTTAAGTAAGTCAGTGGCAGTTCAGTCTAAATTACTTGCAAAGCATTATGCGTAAACATTAATGCTGCAGCATGTCCTCAACTATACAACTGGGACTCTATAGTCTGCAAAATAATGCTACATGATATTTTTTCCTATGTAAAAGCCTTTTCCATTATAAAATTATGCAATGCCCCTCATACCTGATGTTCCATTCTTTCCTTCAAGCCTTTCCCATAAAAATTAAAAGCAACTTCTTTCAGTTCAGGGCCAATGCCTCCTCTTTTAACAGTGTCTTTTCTAAACATCTAAGGACCCAACATACTGACACAGATTTCTATCAAGCCTCACTTTTCTGTAAAAAACTTTCTAACAGAACATATTCTTTAAATTCACCTGATTTCTTCCACTGCCTGAACAAAAGATTTAGAGCTTAGTACTTTAAAAAAATCCAAAACCTCACATACCATGGGAACCACGACTATCAAATAAAATGTTATTACATGTACCATAAAAGCAGTGTAGGAGTAACAGTGGCTGCTATGTTCGAGTGGCAGTACTGAAGAGCACAGAGCCTGTGATTTCACACAGTGCCCTGTGACTGGAATGATAACAATCCACATTCCCTGTGCAGTCACTCAAACACTTCCCTTTGGGTATTGTGGCGCTGAATGCTCTTTGCTATTAACTACAAGCAAGAGGAAAAGAGTATGTCACCTTCTTGGAAACTCCGAAACACAAAATTGTCTGACACTGTTTCAAAATCAAAATCAAAGACTTGTCAATTTTTTCAGTTGCCTTCCTGGATTAATTCCTTCACAGAAAATGCTAAGGAGAACAGCATCCAGGAGATTTAGTAAGCAACATGAGACACATGATTTTGTCAGCATTGAGTTCGATAGCTGAACTCATCCAGTAGCTTAATTATGAGCAGTCCTAAAACTCAGTCTGCAATTATAAATGCTGTCAAATTAGTTCCCAGAATAATCTCCAGGTGGTGGAGGCAGACATATGGTTGTATTTTACTACGAGGATGACAAAGGGCGAAAATCAGTTTTTAGACTTGAGTAAATATTTCTCCAGGGCAACTTGTGCAGACAGTTGGTATTTTACAATAAAGCGACCTTCAGTGATATGAAGTACCAACACAACTCTTCCATCTCCTCTCAGTTTAAACATCATTTAAATACTCTTCTGCAGAAATAGCCTTTTTTTTTTTTTCCCCATCCTCATTTTGCCACCAAAATAAAAAAGCCAGCAAACAATGAAAACAAACCAGATCCTTTCACCTATAAAGTGATTAAAATATTTGGGACACCTCAAAGACATAGCTACTCTTAAGAGGGCCAATAGGAGATACCAAGAGAGCAACACGACAGAGTTCAGCCAAAAGTAGATTCATATCAGCTTCTTCACATAGTTTTTAAGATAGCTCTCCTGAGCCTATTCCTTAAACTATATTTGAGGGAAATGGACAAAATGACTGCATTATATTCCGATCAGTCTTTGAGTTACAGAGTGACTGGTGACCATTTTGCTCACCAGTAAAGCAGTGGAATAGATTAGTGTTCCACCACCTCACATTGCAGACTCATCAATACACCTGCACAACTCATGTTTGGGAATCCTTCCAGGCAAGACATGGATGACAAACTCCAAGCAACTAAAAAACTACCCAATATTAACACTAAGACGTATACATTTTCCATCACTTCTACCTTGAAAGAGATAATCCAATTTTATAAAATAGTATAAAATCCTGATGAGGGTCACAAAATTTGGAACCTTAAACAGCCACACGAGCACTGAACTCCACCCTTGGGTAGTGCAGCAGCGTTCAACCTGAAATCAGCTTCAATGAGAAGTTCGGAAATACGATGACTCAAAAGGAAGCAAAACTTCCAAACAAAAGATACCCTTCTACAGCTTCTCAGAAGTTCAGGATGGCAGAGATGGATGATGTGCACATAAGATAGTCAAGGCCGTGCCATTTTCTCACGGCCACAGCTC
This sequence comes from Sylvia atricapilla, assembly GCF_009819655.1. Classification (NCBI taxonomy): domain Eukaryota; kingdom Metazoa; phylum Chordata; class Aves; order Passeriformes; family Sylviidae; genus Sylvia; species Sylvia atricapilla. The sequence goes on along the minus strand of NC_089147.1, from coordinate 22,297,648 downwards.
CCATTTGATCAAGAAACCAAAAGCACACACACACTCCAAGTCTCTCTAAGCGACAACATGGCAGCATTCCCAAGTTGTTCACTATTGCTTACTGTTTACAGCAAAAATGTGCCATGCTTTTTTACCTTCATTTGGACTCCATGTTATTCTTTCAAAAGAAGGTACGACATTGCTGTTCAAATATAAAAGAAGTGCAAATATTTCTGGAAAAGCATCCTTCAAAAATTAATCTACACTGTAATGTCCCTTGTAGGTTTAAAAACCAGCCCCAAATAGCAAAACATACACTATTATTACCCAGTACACATTTATTGTATGCCAGAGTTCAAAAACAGTTAAGAAAATGGAAAAGTTGCTTTTTTCCCTCTACACAAATTTGTTAATGGGGAACATAATGGTAAGCCATGTTTGCTGGCATTCTGTGAAACATCTACAAATTGCCTCTGCAAAGCATTATAGGTTGTCAGACTAATGCAGTTGAAGATAATTTGGCCTTTCAGTGAATTGAACCTCACAGCACGATTATACTCCAGCACCAAGTAGAGTGTCACAATTATTCTTTCATGCTGAATTACCATATAATGTCATAAGCCTACCTGTCATAAGTCCTGCAGCCGAGCTTGAATTTTTTCTAAATCTATGGTTCATGGGGAAAAAAATGAATTTTTTGCTTCTAATGGAAATCTGATTGTTTTTATCAACAATAAATTTCATAGCAAATCAAAGGATATGCTTGGACAAACAATCTGATACTCAAGGTTAAAAAACACACAAATAATAAATTGCTGGTGTGTCATGTTCAATTTTTACTACTGCATTACACTGCAATAACCATAACAGGATCTAAATTGTTGTCAGAACATTAAACAAACCCCCTTACTTCACAAAGGCATCCTGCCTGAGTAATTCACACAACGGAAACAACTATCACATTTTCCACTGTCCCACCACCATCAATGCAGTTTATACATTTGGACAATTTTTTGAATAAATTACTTCCATCCTGGCTGATGTTGCCACTTCGGTAAGAGACAGATCAGTTTTAATTGTCTTTTTGTCTATACTGAGCCACTGTTTCTCTGGCTCCTTCCTGCCCTTACATCCTGAGCACCAAAATAAGCTATGACCATATCAAATTGCTTATTTCTAGGCAAATCAGTGCTCTCGAAAGAAAGAAATCCGTGAGCTCACTTGTCATTTCCACTGTTATTAGTCTTCTTCCTTGCATTCACCTAAACAAAGTTGGGGAAGTGGGGGTGGAAGCAGTGTGTGCTTCAAAAGCAACAAATTAGCTCTGACCCAGCCTGAACAAAACATTATGTAAATTCAAATTGCATTGGCTGGATCAGTATTATCATACAAAACACTAACTTCAAAACCTTTACTCCAGCCAAAGCCCCATCCCCGGAAAATAAGTATCAAATGAAAGAATTACCAAAAAATGACATTGAAAAGGCTTCTCTCAATACTCAAAATAAATGCATATTCCTTGAGTCAATTTTATATCACATGAAGATACAATGCTAACAAGGAACTAACTCTACTGTGTGAAGCTAGATGCTGGGATCTGAACTGATCAACACTGAAAAACTATTCAGCTCATTAAGTGTTTATTTATAAATACTAGCTTCACCTGCAACTGAAAACAGCTCACCACCTGATGGGTAGTCATCAATGTTATACTATGTAAACTCAGCATACTTACGATAATTAATTCATTTGTAGCTAAACAACAGTACACCGAGTTTTACTTTCATTACTTAAAAATGAGCAAATAAACGGTATTACTGCTTGGAATAGAAAGGCCCTACTTCCTTGTCTCAACACATAGCTAGAGCAGAGGCAGAGACAAGGGCAGCCTTCCTCCCTTTGCCCAGAAATACTCACCCTCTCTGTTGTTGGTGGGTTTCCCACCTGCCCAAGCTCAGCCCAACACACAACTGAAGAATGAGTGGCAACAGTCAGCACAAACCAGCTGTGTCTGACCATACAGAGCTCATGATTTTAGGTTGCCTTTAAAAGCAAACCAACTGACATAAACTAACCTAAGTTAGACCAGCTAGACCCAACTCCATTTTCTATCCAAGATTCCCTTGTGGTTGCCAACAGTTCAGCACAGCCATTTGCACCACTGACTGTGCATTGGTGCCCTCCAGACGCAGACAAAGCCAGATCACTAACGTATTACTGGCTGGAGCAGAAAAAAAATCACCTTTCTATTGGATGACAATTCAAAGATACAAACATGTCTTAGCTCCTATTCTCACATATTAAAAACAAAAATAATAAAGCTAACCCTCATCTCCCTCACCTTATGGAGTGAAAATGTAATGTATGCCCAAAATGTCAATACCAGACTTATTTTTCCTTGTTAACTAAACCTTTACCAGTTGGTACTATTTATTTATAACCTCTGAAGCAATAATAAACACAGAACTATGATTTACTTCAAGCCTTTCTATTATTAAAACACTTTGTCTTATTGTTTTATTGATTTACAATCTGTCCTACTTACATTTTTAGCATCTGAAAACAATCAAGGCACAAAGCTGCAAAATGTTTAGACATTAATTGTTAAGAGACAGCTTTTTATTCCAGGCTAGGGGTTTGAGTCCTCGACTGCTAAGCATTCTGGTATGGAAATGATTTATGGCCTTGTAGCAATAACGATGCGGCAGAGCCATTAACATATTGGCAGACCCTAGGATGGATTATCGACATTGATTATTTCATGGACCACTGATATCCATTTGTTAAGAGAAGCTCGAAGATGGCCTCTCTCTGACTGAAATCTTTTACGAGCAGACAGCATTTTAAGTATTAGGAACCTGGGATTTGGGCAATTTTTTTCTTCCTGCTCCCCTCTGCCCTCCCCCCAATCTACCTCTGTCTCCTCTTAGACTATAACAAAAAGTGTCAAAAATTAAAGTTCATTCTTCACATGATCTTAATTTCTCAACTCATCATAACCATGTCTTCTTTAAAAATTAATGATTGCCAGCATTTAGCCACTGGTTGTTGCTATGAAGATCTATGCAAAAAGCAAGGATCCCTATAGAGTGCATGATATATGGAATTCTCTTTATTACTACAATAAAACTTACTGACATTTCAATACTTCTGCAAATAGCATTATAGTATCAATCTTCTGAATTAGGTTGAAAATTAAGTTGTAAATTAAAAGAAAGTGTACTTTGGAATACAACATGATATGTCACCTAGAAAAAGACCTTTGTGCATAACAGAGCTGAGCAGAAAAACTGAAAGATAAGCCCAGGTGCCTCTAAAGTGCCTATTTCATCATAAAGGATCTAGGTTATATTTTACAAGAAGAATACAGTCTGAAAGCCCTTATATTTCACCTTAGGAGAACAGATTCTGAATCTCTTAACAAAAAAAAAAAGATGAATTTCACTGCATCAGCTCATTAGCAGAGATGCCAAAAAAGCTTTTGCAAGGGACAGGTGGGATTTTAGGTGGAAGAGGGCTAGGAGGGTAGGGAGAAAGCTGGCAAGATGAGAAGGAAAGGAAAAGGGCTTTATTTTTAGTACAGGACCTCAGCAAAAATACCCTGCATTCTTCAAATAATACTTCCACCTACCTGAGTTACCGGAAAATAACAAATTATATCCACTACTACACTTGAGTTGCGCCAAAAGAATAAAAAGTGTTATATTTCAATCAAAGTATAATTTATAAATAACTTCACTTATGGACCTGTTTGAGACTGCTAATAATGCAGGTTAATGGCTGAAAAATGAATTTCTGTGCCCCCCAAGACAGGTCTTTCAATATTTTCTAAAACAGGAGCTGCTAATGAGGTGATACATCAGGCTGAAATTCAAGCTAATATAAAAAATGTATTCGTGTTCAGTGTGCATAAACACAAACTAAAAAAAGTTGTTTTGCAATAGGAAAAAGCACACACATTAATACTCAAACAAGGAAGATGTTATACAGAGGAACAGCTACCAGCAAAAAAGAAACCTCAACTCTCCAGATAATTCTTACGTATTCGGCAACATTAATGGTAAAGAGCTCCATTACCAACATATCCCTTTTTAGGAAATTCCAGAGATACAGTGTCTCCTGGTTATAACCAGGATTGCTCTTTCAGAGCAATCAAGCTAACTAGACTATATGGTTTCTTTTTTGAAGTTATACAATTCTGGTATAAAGATTCTGGAAGCTAAAATCTTCCCATTCACTAAATAGACTCAACAGTCACTACTTGGTTATAAAACCAAGTCAGTTATCATTTACAGCTTATAACGTCCTCCATAAGATGGCCATCTCCTTTATGGTTTGCCACAATGCTCTTTATAAAGGGCATTAGACCTAAGAGTAAAACCAGATTTTGTTTGGGCATGGGTCACCATCTTTAAAAACTCCCCAAAATACATAGAAAGAAAGGCGCTCTTAGCCTTACTACACCTGAAAGTCCAAAACACACCTTACATTGTCAGAAGTACTTTTGATGGTATAATGTGTAAGCACCTCCTTCAAGGGGATAACACACACTGAATGACTGTGGCACCCTCCCCAGTGCCATCACAAGGCAAGGAGGAGCATTCTCGTGCAGCTGGGTGAATATGCCAGTGTCTGTAACTACACAGAATCCAGGAGAGAGGTGGGTTCAGAGGATGCACTTGCTCTAAACTGGCATTAATTTTTAAACAGGAGATAATTTCTAACTTTGAGCAATAAAATTCATGTAGACAGTGAAATGCCTGTGAAGAATTCCCCCCCCACACAACACTCAGAGCAGCAGGTTGGTTATCAAATGCTTGCGAATCAGAGCCCTACTACCACATCTCCAGAAAGAAGCAGGCTCCTGAGATCCTTCAGGAATCCCAGACCCAAGCTGGCAGAGTCTGGCAGAGGCAAGCACTTCTACGCAAGTATTCACTCAGGGGGTCTCCAACACCTGCTCCAGGACTGCCAAAGACAAACATGGTGGTCCCCTCACCCAGAGCAGCCATGAACACCACCCACAGTCGTGTGCCCAGGAGAGAATCCCTAGGGCACAGTTAGAGCTGACACACCTCACACAAAAAGGAACTGCTCTGGCACCAGATAAGCAGTCAAAGTGATCTTCTCATGTTAGTATAAAAAGGTACAAAAGTGAACTAAGTCCAGTGGCAAACCTAAAAAAAAGCATTAATTTTTCAAATTTCATACAAAACCAAAATGTGATGACAATCCACCTGCATATATAAAAACTTAACATATGGCTTTACGCAAGGAAAAATTCCTAATTATATCAATCACAATATTGTTTAGTCATGGTATCAGTTGGAAACTGCTGCAATATTCAGTGCAATAACAGAGACTGTACAGTACTCATCAACACAGACAAGCTTTATAAGTCCTCTTTGAAAGTTTATGATTTCTGCACGGACAAGATGATTCCCAAATTTAAATGCATCTTTGTTCTAGTGGTCTGATAATGACCACTCACACAACTGGATTTTAAATACCACCCAGAAAAAAACAACACAAAAAGAACAAAGTATAAATGTACTCTAGCAAGTCAGACTTGCATAGCCCAAATGCATAACTCAAATGAGATTTCTTTAATTGTAATGGACTTCTGTTTTTACAGTATTTGACATGGCCAAATAAGATCTCAATGATGAGTCACTGAATCTACAGTTATAATTGCAGATTTACAGTGCCAGGTTGAAATCAGTGTCACATTCACATCGAGATGCAATGACTACTAGTACTGTTTAGCAACAGATCTATACAAATTTAAATGGACTGTGATTTTCCTATAGCAAATCCTCAGACATGCTGCACTTCCCATTGTCCTCATCACCTAAAGCCACTAACCCACAACTAGTATTAAAACAGAGCCTCTGTTCTGTTAGTTAACTTCTAAATGACTAATACACACAGAAAAGAAACACCTTTGAGAGAAACAGGCAAGGAAGAAAGAAGAAAAGTGACTCAGAGTCATGTTTGTGAGATTTTCACAGCTAATCACACACAAGACTGATTCACTGCTCACCTCGCTCTGTTCACTCATTTTTCATATCATACTTTTCACTGCCCCATCAGCCTGCTCCACCAAGGTCAAATGAAGGAAATGATAGCACACAGACCACACTAAGATTTATTATCAACACTTCTGCTTTCTTCATATATGGAGGAAATATGTTACTGACGTTACTGTTTATAAAAATTAAGGTAAGCCGTAGAGGCCATAAGACGGGCTAAATAATAAATGCAAAAATTTCAATAAAAAGGGAGTGATTTGTCTCTACTCATTTGCAGTGCCTGAAGATTTTTTATTTTTTGAATCAACAAGATGACAAAAATTTCCAACATAAAATGTGAAAATTGTGACTGCTATACAAGTCAAGTACTAGGATGTCTCTTTCCCCCCCCACTTCATTTCTTATACTTTAATTGAAATTTCCAACCTGATGCATAAATGGCGCTTCAGCCTCAGTAACAAAGTCTATTCGAATTCATATATGTAACAATTATGAGTGAGTGCACACCCAGAAACTCAGGCCTGAAAGTAACCCATTAACTACAAGGAATGATTTGCAGCATGTTAACAAAGCCAGGTGATTTGGCCACGTGTAAATTCCTCCTTAGAAAGAAGAATGGTATTTCATTACTGTAAATCAGGAACTAACACAGTGAAGAATTAATGAGTTACCTCCAAAATAGCTACATATTTGTCAAAGACGCATTCAAACACCAAGAGTTTTTCATTTTCCATCCAAATTTTGAAGATTCCCAAATCACCTGTATACTTCAGGGCCTGGCATGGAAATTCTGAGAGATAGTATGGAAGAGAATAAATAAAGTTGTCTTTTCACATTGTTTATGAATGACCATAGCACATCACTACACCAATTTTCCAGGACTATAATGATTTTACTGAAGAAAAGCTTATTAAGATGTACTTAAGATCTTTCTATAATATGAACAAAGCATTTCAATGCTTATTCTCAAGCTGTCAAATTATCTCTTTTATTAAAGAAATGGACATTTTTCTTGGTATCTCTTAAGTTAATTAGTTTAACTTTAGCAGTTAATGCTAAATGACTACCAAAAAAAAAAAAAAAAAAGTGACTGAAGATTTGAGTGAATGCAGGGCCAACAAAACTCCATGTAGTACTTCTCATCAGTAGCTCTGACCAAAAAAAAAAAAAAAAACCTCTGTATTTGCAGAAATACAGAAGTACAGAAAAATAATGCACAATGTGCAAGATGCCAAAAATTTGCTGCAAACATCAGATGTGGTATATGCATCCATGTCCAACATGGAAATTACTGACTCTTCAATCTAAGTTAAAAAGCCATCATAAAAAAACTCGTCTCAATGAAATAACTCAAGTAGACCCTCAAAAACACAGTTACACTGAGAAGGACAGGTCTCTAATCACACTTTCCTATGTAAACAAATGACAGTACTTTTTATTTACACCCTTACCAGAAATGTAAACTAGGAAATTAATTACTGTTCTTACATATAGACTCCAGGGACTACTACTGACCATGCATAAGTGACTTATATCAGGGCTGAATACAGTTGTATGTACGGTAATATTTCACACAACACTCCCAAAAGAACTTAGAGTAGCAAGGTCTCCACTGTTCTAGGGTATAGCTAAAAATTTTTCTGTAAATAAATAAATCACATGTCTAAACTGTCAGGACATGTGACACAGAAGTAAACGATCTTCATTTTACTTTCATCCTCAATTTCAAAAAAATTAGGAAAAAGAAAAATTACAAGCGGAGAAATTACAGATCAGCAGTTTTGGTTTTTCCCTCATAGAACTCCATTTCATGCCAAAACAAGGTTAAATCCCCTTTTCTAGGGTAACTTTCCGCAGCACTGCCTCTCTGCAAGAACAGAGGATGCAGCAAATCACCCCCTGATGTTAGCTAAATTACTTTTAAAAACAAAGGAAATGCAAAATATGTAACCTAAATCAGAATCTCTTATGCCCTAAGAAACCAGGTAATACTTAAAACTGCATGCATATTTGTCATATTTCATAATCATACTGCCCCTAATCAAAAAGCTCTAAAAGACATCTAAAAGAATTCCTTTCCTTCAAGATAGTTCCTATCTTGTATGTATACACTGCATAAGGGCTATAGAACATCATCTTCCAGTAGAGTGACCAGAATTACTCTACCTGGCTGTCCTCAGTCCTCAAGGAGACACCCCAAAGTAGAGCAGTAGATGATAGAAACAGCTCACACCAGCAATTCTCACCCCTTCCAAAGACACTCCGAAGGCTTTCAGTGCCCACATCCTGAAACCAATGTACATACACGACCAGGCTTCAAAAACAGATTAGCAAACACATTGTACACTGTGAACCACACCAGTTTTTCCCATATAATTTCTATGCATCTTTCCAAACCTAAAAAATTTCCCTGGAAATGTGTAGAGACTTTATTAATCAAGACAAGTTCTCCAGTTTAAGGAAGGCTATGTGTTTCATGGACACTCGGGAAAGCTCATCAGTAAGAATCCTACACTATAATGATCTTCAAGGCAATTTATTCATTGACATCCATAGGACTAAGTTGCCTTTCTTAAAATTCAATTAAACACATTATATTACTATGTAAACAGCTGTTTCCCACATACTACTGAAGCCAACAACTGAGGAACAGTTTCTCTTTACTCCAACGACTTGCACTTTTCTCCAGTTGAAAGCACATCAGGGCATTACATGGAAATGTCTTGTTAGCACAGTGCATTCTGGTTTTTCATAATCTGCTGAGTGGAAGGAGAAGTAACAGCTTGGGCCAACCCATGTTCTTCGAAGTGTCTGTGTGAATCCAAGGGATTCCAACACAACCGCCCCATGCTGCCAGAGATATTTTGCCCAGTACGCTGTATATAAACCTTCATTTCTATTTGCGTTCTGTACTGAAATGATATTTGATTTCTAAAACTAAAGCAGTGGATAAAATTACAACCTACTGATTTGTTCCAGTAGGGTAATTCTTATTTTTCTGTTTCTATATAAGCAGATAAATAAGAAAAAAAATCTTGTGATGCTCTCAAGTAAATAAAATCTGGTAGCAGCCGAAAGCTACAGGTCTGTTTCCCTTAAAAAAACCACACAATAATACTATGGTACCAAGAAGCTACTTCAGTGGGAAAGCATCTGATTTTTCTTCAGTAAAATAAAATGCACATAATGGACTTATTATTACCATGCATCTGAATGCAGTATCCAAATGCCTGCCTCTAGCAGGAGCACAGTTTGTGAGAGAAAAAAAAATATTTTTATTCACGATAGCAAAAGCAACAATAACTGATTAAAGTAAATTTAGTGGAAACATTAAAATAACAGCTGTGGAAAGAGAATTTATTTTTCTCTAGCATACTGTGTGAACTTACTGAAAATAATCAAGTACTCAGTTTGAATTAACTGAGTGTGAGTGAATCTTGAGAAAAGGAGAAAGAGACGGCAATAAAAGGCACTAACAGGAATTTGTTAGCTCCTTCTCTGCTTGGTTTCTCCATATATTTTAAGCAAATCTGCAAAGATGCAAAGAATCCTCCTGTGTTCGGTTAGCAGTAAGTAAATTGCTATGGGCTCTGAGTGCTGGAATACTTTAGCAGGCAATTCCTCTCTGTCTTTCATTCTGTTTGTCTGTGTTAAATTCCCCCTCTGCCCTCATCCATTCTCACATCCAGTTCCCAGCTTTGTCCATCCATCAATCCACACACTTTGTCAGTGCTGACTTCATCCTGGCTCTCACAATCACATCCAAGCAAGGCTGCTGCCACGAGGGAGCTTTTCGCCTCCCATCTGCGTCTCCCTGATCTGCTGACTGAGGCCCTGCCGCTTGTCGTTTTCTATTGCACAGGCAAGCAAAACCACTAATACTGAACCTGATTTCTATCGTGCAGCTTTTCACCTTTCCTATCGGGAGGAACAGAGAAAGAGACAGACAGACAGAGAAGGGGAGAGAGAGAGATGTTTGCTGAATTTTCTAAAACAATTCGTCCGCTAGTCAGGTTGAGGCTCAATTCATCTTCAGCTCTACAAAACATCAATAGAAATCACAAGGAGAAAATGTATCACTAATTAAGGGTTGATAAGCTCTACGTCAAGAGCAGTTTAGGAGAAAAAAAAAAAAAAAACACCACTTCACCAGCATATAGAGATTCTTTACCAGCTGAAATCTATGCAGCAGCTTCGTGGCAACTTTAAGTTAAAATCTCATATAATTTTCTTGCATAAAATATGCTGTCTTAGAAGCAACATTCTGGGAAAATAACATACCAAAACCAGATGTGGCTTCATTCAAAAGGTAATTTACAAAGATTTAAATTGCAACTGGAAAAACATAAAAGATGACTAAAGAAACAAATTGTTACCTAGCAATGAAATTATATTAAATCACTGTGTTTTTCCCGTTCCTTTTCCTCAGTTCAGCAGTGCAATATTCTAAGCACAAAATAACTACTAATAATACTTTTCTTTTAATTAGTAGCTAGGGACTTGCAAAAACACGGTGCTGCGTCTTAAAAAAAAAAGTAACATAATCACCTCAGCATTAGCTACAAATGACAAAAGTTCTTCAAACATTCCATTTGTGCACTGCAAAGTAGAAGCAGGGTGGAAGGGTTTATGTTATCACTAAATCAGCATTTACACGAGCAAAAGCATTTTATGAAATGGAAATTAACTCATTTTCATCATTATCATATACTTGACTCTACCTGCAAAAACAAAAAGGAACAAGAACGTTTCTGACAGGTCATTTCAGGAACAGAAATGACTTGCAGAAAATCACTCACTAAGGAGCTAAAACCTTCCAACAAACAACTTCTGTGTCCTAGTATAAATCCTTTTGCCTAATTGTGCTTCAGTGTACAAACCACTCACTCACAACAACTTTGTGAACGCAGTATTTAACTCACAACTAAAAAATTATTTTGATATCTTTGGATGAAAGATCCCATCAGCAAAAACACAGGATTATTCTACGAGCTGTACAAAGTACTTCAAATATTCTGGGATTTGCTGGGCAACAAAAGGCTCTGCTTTCAGTCCCGGTTATACTACTAACTATCCCCTTACTGCTGAGTTCAGTAAATCCTGCTGATTCCTCACTTCTCAAAGACACAGAAGGAAGAAAAAATAAATCTAGTGATCAGGCCCAGGATTTTTTCTCTCATCAAACCCCTTCCCTCAGGGATCAAACTGTTCTTTTCTCAGATACACTGACACACCCAAGAATAACATTCTGTCTACATATATACATTCAATTACGATAGCACAGATATGTTTTACTTTATTATTTATTTTTAGCTAAAACTTGAACATTAAGCCAATAAAAGAAAACACACAAAAGAAGAAAAAAGAAAGACTTGAGGGTGATCTGAACTAATGAAAATAAAGACCTTCCCTCAACATACATGTATATGCAAGCTGGGCCTTGCTGCCATACAACCTGTATTTCATTGCACTTATGAGGGGAGACAGAACCCCAGAACACTCCAGTTTTACTCCCTGAACCATTGGTCTCACATATGTTTCAGGTATGATACAGTAGACCTGAAAAGCAGCAGAAGAAAGTCTTCTTTGCTGTGCTACTATACACATCAGACATCTCTAATTAGACAGCAACAAAATTTTATTAATAGGCTGGACATTATGGAATGAGCTTGTTATAAATGGGCCCTGTCAAAGCCTTATTCAGCTACCAAATGAGTATTCTCAGTTCACTGCTCGCATCTGAAGCATCACCGCTGGTGCCGGATAACAAATGATTGCTATTAACCGTATTGTTAGTAATGATGGCTGAAAACAAACAAAAACCCATAAATAACAGTCTACAGAAAAATTAACCCATAAACTTGATAGATATCCAGCTGAGAAATAATAAATGACACTTTGGATCCTGCTGGGAGAAGCTAGTGGTTTTTGTTTTCTTCTCTGTCATTAACACATTTTCTGTGCTAAAAATTAGATTCTGATATATAATTATCAACGCTTCCAGATATTAATTCTGCCATCGCTCCCTCTGCTTCTCTGCTGGTTGGGTGCAATGTTATTCACAGATTACTCTGAGAAAACACATCAAACACTTAACAGAGCAGGTCAAAGTGACAAGCAGCTTTTGCTGACAACACCAACCTGCACAGTCTTTTTTACCCCGGACACAAAACAAATTTCTCATATTAATTAACTCTGGTTTCTTTGTAGCTAGAACAAATCTTTGCTATGTAACATGAGCTATGTGTATTCCCAGCTGTCCTAATGTAGGCTGCACCGAGGAGGAAGAACTGACAATTATTATCTTGCTTTTATAGAGTGAAATCCACATTTATTAACATCCTAGAGAAATATGCCCATTTTCACAGCCAATTAAAACAAGTTTCTTTTTACCAGATATAGTTTCAGTGGCAAAGCCATGCTTTCTCTCTCCTTTTAGGGGAAAAAAAACACCCCTGACTATGAAAAACACTCAGATGTTTTTACTGAAGATGGAAAAGCAGCCCTACTTTATTCAATAGAAGAAAATTTAGGAGTGATTATTCACCTGCCTCTTGAGCACAAAAACTTCACAACCTTTGCACACAAACACAGCGATGAACAAGTCTCTATCAGACCTTAATATGCCTCGAGAAAACACAGGGTAAGATCACAAAACAATTATGCCTCACTCCCTTGAAAACATTTGCATACACGAGCAACTGGAAGGAACGTTCCTGATCACGGTCAGTCATCTGCAGCACCTGAAGCCCCAGCCAGCAGCAGACCCCTCCTCTGCTGCACAGTGTGCACAGAACAGGTGACACAGCCCCTTCCTCCCCCTCACACCCTTCCTAAAGACTTCACTGTCCACTGCTGCGCCCATGGAGGGAGAGGCTGCTCACACAACCCAAGTTATATATGCACGTGACATTGGCAGGAACACTACATTTTCTGGTTCATGCTCTGCACAGTTTGCAATAATTTTTTTAATACTACTCATAAGCCTTTTTTATAACACATTTTTAACTATTTTGACATATATTCGTATTTGACTTGCTGTATTTATAGTGACATTTAAGTTCACTCATTCGAGCAATGACTTTCAGCTCCTTAGAGTTCGATGAATAATAAGCTTCAGAGTATTAAAGAAAAAAATCCTTAAGTAAACAAAATTAGAGGATATAAACAGATGTGGTTTACTGTAGCATATGAAGAAAGCATAGTACAAATCACACAGTTTTCTGGACATTATTTCCTCCCCTTTCCCTACCTACAATAAAGTATAGGAGAAAAATCAGAGCAATGTTTCTGCCAACAAGTTAGAAATTCCCTTAATTACAATTATTCAAGGGAAATGGCTTGCTCACTATTCACATGTTCTTTTCCAATTAAACAGCTTTCCATTACATTTGTAACAGCATCTTAGGAAAAATATTTTGGAAAAGTATTTAAATAAATTAAAAATGAAGGTTGGAGGGAGTATTTCCTGCTCTGCATGCCTAGTTTTTAATTTCCACATTGTGTCCCCATGGCCGTGTTTTGCTGATGACAGAGTCTGACTGGAAATCCCATACCTGCTATACACTACGTTTTCTCAGTATCTGGCACTGTGATATTAAATAACTATAAAACTAGAAAGCCAAAATAACTAAATCACCTGGCAGCCAATTTCTGAGAGTTAAACCACAAACCCGGAAAATGGTGGAGTGTGTTGAAATAATGTAAAGGAAACCCATAAATTCAAACTTTATGTTCTGTAAAGAACAAATATGAAAAAGGCATCAAAATAATGAAAGATTGTTTATGTATTCTGGCATGAAATGGGAATGTGTTATGAGAGAGAGCGCAATGGCAGAGACAGATCGACAGAGCTGACAGTGTGGTATTCATCCTGCATGGTACAGCAGACGTCCTGCTAGTGGCAGTCGACAGCGCAATAAATCAAGGGCTCTCGATGCTGTACCTACAGCTTATTACATCCAAGATGACAAATAAATAATAATCCCTGTCACAGCGGCCCTTTGCTCAAGGATTGAGCCTGAAACCTTTTGCTCATCACTCCTGGTCTTAAGTGAAAATACTAGAACAAGGGAATTGAAGGCCACGGTTTACTGAGCTCATGAAACACAAAGCAAGCTGGCCACAGGAACTAAAACCAAGCAGGAAAGGTCAAGTAGCAAGAAAGGATAAATATTTAAATAATCCCAGCAAAAGGATGGCAACATTTCACAGCTGTGAAACTGCAAGAGATTTGTAAAAAGCCCAAGCCTCTCAAGTCAAGGCCCCAAACAGTTGAGACTGGCAGCATTAAGTTCCAGAGTTTTTGTTTTCCAATTACACATTGGAGCACATCCCCGTGTGTGTGTTTGCTCTCTCTGTTATCCCCAAGTAGAATACCTGTGTAACCAAGGTAGGTGTCAGGCAGCAAAACTGCTGCCCCATCCCCTAAAGGTAAACACCCAACCTCAAAAAAAGAATCCCTAGCTCTCCCTTTTCAATATTTTTCCCTAGTATTTAACTTCTTTGGGATATCTTTGAGTCATCCACTCAAAAGATTTAAAAACAAACAAACAAACAAACAAAAAAAGTCAGTATCAACTAATATTGCAAAGAGGTCTCCTTTACCTTGCTGGCCCACCAATTATCGACACAGATGCAGTCAAGGTGTCTTAAGTCCATCATCAAATGTGACACAGGTTTTCTTCTTTAAATTAAACATGGATTTTCTGTGGAGTCTGGTAGAATGTTGAATTTAGGATAAACATATTTAAATATAAATACTTTGTCCACTTCATATCTCTTTTTTTTATCATCTAAACTTGCATTTGTATTTTCAAGCAATACAGACAGCATCAAATTAATCCAATGCCAGTTCTCAGGCTCATTGTTGCCAACTGTAAACGCTTTTGTCTCTTAAGGTAAATCCCTTGCTCACTTTTTACTCCATTTTTAAAGGAACATCCCTCAACAAAATCTGGTCAGTACAACAAGTAGTACTCTACAAGATATATTAGAGCAGCACAACTTCATCAAAAACACATCAAAAAATATGAACATACATTGACTATCAGGTTCTGAATGAGAGATCCTCCTTGATGATGATGACCAGGAGCTACTTTGCACCTTTTCCCTGACCACTGCCAACTTTTTTGTCCTCTTTCAGATACATTCCTACTGAATAGGGCAGCCGAGGATGCTGAATAGTAAATAGTTTGTCCATATCTTATTTGTGCACTGCCCATCCAATGGTTAGCATCTTCCTTGGAACACCAATTTTATGCGCCTTTTTTGCCTTCCTTTTTTTTCTTACTTTACCAATTATATTGGCTTATTAGCTCTTTATTAGCTCTTTCTAAACACTGCATATACAACATCAAGTCTTACACCTTTATAATATATATTTTTTAAAAGCTATGCCAAGAGAATCCTTGTAGCATCTACGTATCAGTACAAAAATGCCTCAAAACATTCATACAAAATATCTGTTTGGCTTACTGTCCATATTAACTAATATACAGAGGTTGAGAAAGAATGATCATGATCAAGATAGATGAACCAGGCCTGAACATCAGCATATTTCATAATGACATCTGCAAGTTTATGGAACTTCAAGAGGTTCTAAAGTAAAGGGACCAAACAAGAGGTTAACCAAGAAACAACTACACAGCTTCTAACTGCAAAGCACCTGAAATCTCAAACATTCATAGCTTGAATAACTTGATTCTAGAGTTTGAATGCACATTTGAGAGATAAGGCCTCTTATTAGAGATAATGGCCATTCCTAGATCAATAGATTCCATGGAGAAAAGAGTTAAGTTTTGAGGATCACAAGTTCACTTCTTATGACCAAACACTTTCTCCAAGCAATATATTTCAGTGAGAAGAGGTCTATATTCAAAATTGTGCTCATTATTGGCCTGCATAAGTCTTTCAGATCTTTGATATTTTTAAGAAGGCCTTTCCCTTCATTTTTTTTAAAAATAAACTATAACATACAAAACCACAACCAATATAATAGGTAGCAGATAAAGCAGACGACTTTGGCCAGTATATAACTCCTACACACAGAGCAGCAGATGAAATCTTGATCTCCCAAATGCAATAAACCTTATAAACACCTGTGAAACAGGAAGCTACCTTCCTTGTTACCAACCTGCAGCTGTGATACAAAATTACAAATAACCTCTTAAGCACTGCTCCAGTCACCTGGGTCAGTATTTTACAACATAGCAGCAGGCAGCTGAAGTAAAACTCTGCTGGGCTTAACACTGCAAACCCAAGCAGCATTATTGCAATGGTTTAATTACAGTTTAAATACAGTTCAGGACTAGGTCAAAAGTTCCCAATATCCCCAGGAGGACAAAGCACTGCCCTTGCCACAGAAGAAGCCCCTTCCCGCTTGATGATTCTAAAATTGCTGTGGTACCAACCTGAAAATGCTTAATTCATACTTTAAATACTGTACATATCAAAAATTAAATATGTCACAATTTTGATAAATACTAATTCATAATCTATACACAAAGTTCATGCATATGTATGAAGAAAAATACTTGGTTAGACAGATTTGTATTTCCTCTGCAGTGCACTGAGGCAGGGACAATACTACTTCCTAGTGATAGAAAGTGATAATTGTCATCAGACACAGCATAAGACAATTGCTATGGAAGTTGGAGGGCCTCAGGGTCATTTGACAAAAATGATAAAACGCTTTGCATATTTCACAGACACAGGTACACATAAGTAACAACTTATTTTAGGATATACTTAATACTCCTATGAGCACATGGGGATATTTTGTCATAAACTTACTGAGTGCACTGTATTTGTAAAGAAACCGTATTCTGCAAAGTGACCCCCACTGCTAATATTTTTGTTTGAATAAATTATTACCCAACACAGCAACCATCAACGTTTTACAGAAGAAGAACACAGATTTCTGTAATTTTTTCTGGCCCTAATGCCAGTCACTATTGGGAGCATTTAGTTATAAATTGTCTTTCAATAAAAGTAAAAGCTCCCAAAACAACAAAATGAAAAGACACAGCAGCTTAAATCAAGGAAGTCAATTTCCACATGCCGATCCTAAATATTTCATAGCCCTATTTTATTCTGACATTTGTAGATGACTAAAGTGTTACAAAGGAAATAAAATGCTGATTAAAGAGTTCACTGTCATAAAGGTTACTGAATTGTAAATGGCCCTTTCCATCTTCCTGTTAATAGGTACCCAGCTGTAAACATCATGAAGGATGTGACGGGAGGCCTGTGCTGCTCCTTTAGGAGTCGTATATACATTAATCACTGAATCACCAAGCCATGCTTAATTGCAAGTTGTATATCACACAAATCCATGGTAAGTAGAAGGAAACTCATTATTGCTGCTTCATAACTACTGGGTACTTCTCATTTTAACCTTCTCACACCTGGGACACTGTTGTTTTACAATGTGAATGCAGAAAAGGCATTAAGTCACTAATTATAGTAACACTGTATGTTACCCTGCTGTTTGAACATTTTTCAAAATAAAACAAAGTATTATCAACAACAGAGAAAAATGGCATTTTTTAAAACTAGTTAAGTGAATTCTACAGTTATTTTTTCATAGATTATAACACATGGAAAGCCATTATTCCTTGATAGTTTAAAGAACTGGTTAAATGACAAAGAAAAAACCCAACACTATTTTGTTTTGACAAAATTATTGATTTAAATCCCGTCCAATAGCACAATACTATTTAAAGGTCACCTAAAGAAAAATGAGTTTACACTCCAACAGAGCAAGCTTATCTGCCATGAAAGTGTAATGATGTGTTTATACTCTCACTAGTGTGTATATATTTTTCAGAAAGATAAGAGATTTTGTGCAGGTGAAGTCTGACAAAAGAAAAGGGAAAAAAATTGAGATATTTGTGTAGCTGCTAAATCACCAGTATTCATTTCAATAAAAATTTCAATAGGTTCCCCTATCCATGTGTTTTTATAACCCATTGAGCACCATAGCAGTGGGAATTCTTTTATGTCATTCATCAGATGTTTTATCAGAACTCCTTAAAGATTTGCAAAGTTTACTGCACAGCTTATATATAGACACTAACAAGTGTCTTAATAGATATAAAACATGTTTCAATTTGAACATCCTTGTGTTTTAATGCAAACTGGTTTAAAATGTTTCACAGTCAAACACCATATGTCCTGGCATGCTGCTCTGCTGAAAGTATGTTTATTAAGGAAAATCATTCAGAACTTCTCTCTTGCAAAGATAAACTCTATGGAACTGGTATCTGTTCCTAATGTCATGCTACTTTCTGATGTTCCATTTTCAATTCTAAGAGTAAATGGAATCAGTGTTTTCTCACACCCAGGATGCGTTAACCTGTTCTTCCAATCAGCTCTGCCCTGGGACATCCATTATCTGCTATCCCAGCCCTCTTGCCACTGCTCTCCACTCTGCAAGAGGCCTAACAGACTCCTCCATTATATCCTCACTGTCCCTTCTCAAATATATTTGAAGGACCTGCAAACTAATTACACCCCTCCCCTCTTCCGAAATAAAGAATACGCACAAAGAACAGTGGTTATGGCTTTTGAATCCCTCTGCTCATCAACACCAGCTGGTGTTGATAGGCTTCATGCTCCTCATGGATTTAGTTGTCAAGAATACACTGCAGCAAACTCACATGCACTTCACCTTTAAAATACCTCAGCATTTTGCTTCATCAACCCCCAAAAAAGCAACCTTTCAAATTGGAAAATTTTTACCTTATTTAGCAATTCCATATTCACAGATTGAGTATTCTCAACTTTTGTCTTCAGTTGTTGACAGGTGCAACAAAAAAAAAAGGCAGTTACACCATCACATCGGAAAGAGACACAGTATCTTCAATTAAAAATGCAGTAAAATGTTTTAACATGTGCAAATAGAAATTGTATTTTGGGAAATAACATTTATTCTTAGATTATGGATGCCTATGTTAGGATGGTCCTTTTTAAAAACTTAACTACAAGCATTCTGAAAAAAATAATCAAAGAATAAAAGCTTTTCTACGTTGTTTCAGATGGAAGGATCCACAATTGTTTTTACTTTTAGAAATTGTATTCTCAACAATGCCCAGTCCTTGATCATGACAAGCAGAGCCTCACATGTTCCTACATCCAGTCCATATATCCTTTAGCAAGGGGGAAGGTTTAATCTGATAAAAAGACAAAAGATGCTCTGGAGAAAGAAAAAACTCATCACACAGATTGAGTTCTCAAAACACTCTCTCTGCAATGCTCAATGCAGAGCATACAATGGTTAGAACAAAAATTCCTTCTACACCTTAAATTTCCATTTTTAAAAACAAGGTTGTTTTCATAATTTCTCTTCACATAATACATGTGCTTAACAAAGGAGCAGAGACATACATGAACTAAAAAATATATTTATAAATTAGGTTTAAGTCTCCATACTTTGGAAATGTGCACAGAAGTTCAGATATAAAACCATACACCTGATTCTCCAGGGACTGATACCTAACCCAAAGTCACCACTTCCGAACTATATCCCTACTCTGGTTTTTATTTCAATACCTCAGTTTGTGCAGTATATAGGGGGGGTGGCAAAAAACCAGTGCAATAATAATTTCCACTAACTGGTAGGTTGTCTGAAAGCTTAATCCATCATTCACTTGAAAAATTTCAGATAAGAAGTGCTTCATTAAATCCAAAGAGCAATTCCTCTGTGTATGTCTCTTGCATTTTGTCCCAGCCTTATGCACTCCATAGCCTTCATATAAAATTATATTAATTTTAGGTACACAATCCTTTGTGCTGAGCCTACTATTGAGATACTGTCAGTGAGAATTAAAAAAAAAAAAAATACCCAAAACATGGGCTGTGATTTACTATAAACTTTAGACAATACTTGCTGATTTTAAAAAAAATCTCTGAAGAATTTTCAACAGGAAATTATTTTCATGAAAAACATTATGTTCTGCACACTGTGTAGCTGAACACCTATGCACCAGATGACATCCAAAGTACATCATGCTGACTTCCTCTTAGAGCACACAAGGATATTTTTTGCTGTATATCAAAGGCCAGTCTCCCTTGTTTAATTAGCTGTTCATGTGTGAAAAGACCAAATACACAAAAACTCGGTCCTAATTGCTGTTATTCTGAGACATGTAAGAGTCTCTCCTCTTGAATTTGCTGTCACATTATCTAGAATACTATAATAAGTTTTTTAATTAAAAACAAAAAAATTGAATGCGATACAATAGACAGACCATCTGCTTAGTTTATAGAAATTATATATTTATAAAAAAAGATTGTTTATACAGTAGTGCAATTAGATAGAAAATTGTTGAAATTTTACACTCAAAGGTACATTTCATTTGCTATTTTATCCTGCAAGTGACTAAAAACTTCATTAAAACATGATGGGTATGTGAGTTTCAGAACTCAGTAGTATTTCTTTAAAGCTGCAACAACTCTTAAAAAGAAAGTAACTAAGACATTATTCAACACTGATACAACTAAAGCCTGTATCAAATTACATTTAAAGAATCCTGAAAGTTTAGTTTGAGAGTTTTTAAAAGCACCATGTACAAAACATTACATTTCCCCACATTTCTGTTTTTCAGGATTTTCCCCCTGTTACTCCAAGGCCAATGGGGATGGGAGTGGGGCAGCAGAGAGACTCTGACCACACAGATGACAGTCCAAAGCAGACCTAATGTTTCTTGGGGGTTGTCGTCTGCAGGATACTGCAAATTTTCTTCCTGCAGCTCCTGCAGTCTGTTTGTTCCCAACAAACTTGGGTGACACCCAGAATTATCCTGAGGGTTGCACAGTTCTACACTTTTTTGTTGTAAGGACATTACATAGTCTTACAAGAAAATGGAATTGCTGAACATGTTCAGATAAACTGCAGAATAGTGTCTGATATTCTCAAGCACAATGGCTTGCTGTAGGTGAACCTCAAAATAGTGCTTTGTTTGGGGTAACAAATCAGGGAAAAAAATGACAGGAAAGCACAGAAACCAAGAGCGAAGTATGTTCTCCTATGAGCACCAATCAAGTAAAAAGCTTTGTTAAACTCAGGATTGAATATCTCCTATTCAGTGATCTCATGGTTCATTAGGGAAAGCATCAACAGGTAGGTAAGTCACAGGATCAGCATAAATTAGGCCGATGCTGTGACTAAAGTAGGCAGTGTGCAGTAAAATAGGTTTTAGCTGTTCAGGTAGCATTTCTGAACACTGAAATCAGTCTACCTCACTGAGCATTTGACCAAGTGGACACTGAACTGATTTTAATTTAGGGAAAAAAACCTCCTTGAAAGAGAAAAGCACATTGCATAAAACTACTGTTGCTGTTAGACCATCTAATCAGAATGATTAAAAAAAAAAAGGTAACAGGATTAAGAAGAGAAACATCTGTGTGGTACAAACCCTTCCTTGCTAGAACACTAGTAGTGCGTTCTTGTGGATGTTTACCAGGTAAAAAGAAACAGATCACTTAGATATAATAGATTTTCTACCAAGTTGTGGAAAATATCGTGGACCCAGCACTCATTGTGATTGTCATAGCAACACTAGGTGATATTGTCATCTCATAGCCAGCACAAGTTGCATCAATAAATAGTGGTTACTGCCAGACAACCTATACACTGACACTTGCTGTTCATCATACTTGTATTTTCACATGCAAAGAGCAACAAAGTTATGGTCTACACTTGGTGGTAGTTTGATAACACTGAGGGGAAAAATGTGCAATTCAATTAGCAGTTAGACAAGTATCTGTCATAGATAATAACTTCTTATGTCAAGGAATCTACATACTGATCAATGTGAAGCTATGTGCAATTGCTTATACCAATCATAAATCACTTGTTATTGATTGCCATTCCAAATCCTTGACATAATTAGAAGCTATAGAATGGGTCACAAGATAATGCTGTGTATGACAACAAGCTCTTTATTTTCAGGCTCTTCTGTAATCCATTGCACTGAGGTTTTGCTGGGAATAAAGGAACTTCTTTTTTTTAAATTTTTTTATCATTAGAAAATTAAGCATGAACTGCCACCTGAAAAAGCCCTGATAAATACCACAAGTTAAAACAGGAATTTCCCGTGTCTGGATTTGATTCCTGCATGCAAATGGAGACTTGCCTACATCCTGCTCATAATCTGATTTATACACCAATTTATTTTATACATTAGGCACACCGTGTGCAGTCTGACTGATGCATAAAAATTTCATGCAAAAAAAAAAGACTTACTTGCACACAACTACTTTTCAGTTGTTATTATTACCTCTTCTGGTTACCATCATAGAGTAGGTAGGACAAATGACTTGATGCAGTGCACACATTTTGCCCCCTACACAAACATTATGATGGTACCTATTTCACTTCACTTTCAGCAGATTCTTGAATAGCTTAACAGCTCTATCTTTAAAGAGATCAGATCTCACATTTCCTGTAAAGTCCTCTATAGTGACAACCCCCTACCACACACCCACAGAAATTTTCCTACATACACATACAAGACATGGGGTTTATTCTGTGGGGTACCTCAAATAAATGAGGCAGATGCAGCAAGGGAGGGTACTTCTGCTAATTTTTGGATTATCTTCATACACGTATGCTTCCTCTGCTATTATCAATCACATTGAAGGTATGTTTTTGCACAGCTTTTATTTAGGAAAAATCAGCAAGAAATGCTCCTTTCTATATTTTCCATTTATTAGAAGTCTCCTTTCATCCAAGAAATATGAGACCTGAAATAAATTGTACCATCCTGCTTTTTTTTTTTTATTCAAATCCTTGCCAGTGCTAGGCAGTATGCTAATGAAAACAGGTTGATAAATGACTCCCTGATATTTTCCAGACATTTTTCTCTCAGAAGTGCTCTAAACTGATGTAGCTCAAAGAGAATAAGGCGCATTAAGTCATTATATCAATTTTTGTTACCCAGATACTTCAGTCCCAGTTAAGAGCTGACAGCCAATATAAAACAAGGCAAGGGCATCATACGACTCCATCGATCAAACCTTGTCGTAGATAGATTGCCTATTACACAAATAGAACCAGCAGATTCAGTTTGTAGTTTTATGCTCTCCAATTAAAGGATAACAGGGTACTTTCCCATAAATCTGCTAATTGCAACTGAATTAATTTAACAAATTTTGCCAAGCACAGAAAAAAGTGATTGGTTAAGCTAATATAAACTAGCACAGGTTGTCACAAAGCAGGTTCCATAACAGGCTTTTACTCTACCTTTACTGGGCAAGGTGTCACAAGCATTTAACTCCACCAGGGTTCTTTGGCAACAGACAGCTGACAACCATAAAACATTGTACAAATAGGAGATAATTTATTTGCTGTACTTCCCCCCACCCCCAAACCATGGAATAACGCCACCTTTGCACCTAATTAATGTTTCTCTCTAAGCAGGCTGTTTTTCTGAATCAGTATTATACAAGCAAAAGCACTAGATCACAAAAAGTGCTCCCTCATGGGCACTCAGCAAACAATGGCAGTGATCTGCAAAAAAAGAGAAAAGCAGCCCATAGCAGTGGTGTGAGAAGCAGCCGAGACGCTTATTAAACAGCACAATAATGCAGTGTACCATGCTTTGGATATTATTCTAATGAGCTTAGATATTCATATGGAAATAGCTGGACTGACAGAATGGTAGGTAATTCAGATCTATAAAGAAAGCAATCGCAAGAGATCTTTAACTGTAACTTATGGAAGGAAATTATGAATGCAATCACCTTTGCAATGATATGTTATTGTGATAAAAACCAGCCCTTATATGAAAAATAAAATCGCTATTTCCTAATTAATTTAAATAAATTTATATCCAAGCCCAAGAGATATTTCAGGAGCAACCCTTCCCACAGCACAGAGAAATTATTTTTGTAGATGGCAAGTTTTGCACTAAAGCAACATACAGCTGTGCATGCCTATATAAAGTGCAAAACTACAGTCATGATTAATATGAAGACACAACAGAGATAATCCTTTTGACACATTGGAATTTAAGATTGAGGGTACTATTATCATTAGAAGAGTCAAGCATATGAAATGCAAGTTGGATGCAACAATGGTAAGCTTTCTAAATAACTGGCAGCTGAAATCCAAATGCACAGTCTAAAATGAGTACTTAATTCACCTTGGTTTCATTTGACTTTTTTTTCATGCTAAGTTCACTGCCTAAGGTGCCCAGACATTCATAGGTTCAACTAAATTACGTAAGTGATAAAACTAACAAAGTAAGAACAGCACAAAATACAAGGGAAAAACCCCAGTAATATTAAATTTAAAAAAAAATTCCAAATTTTACTTATTTCATGTGTAGTACTCTCTAACATTTGGTTATTTTTGCTTAGAAAGAAAACATAGAAAAGCCCTCCCCATGTCAGAAAGAGGAAGAATTATATCTCCTCAAAGCAGTGAGGTGTCACAGCATCAGTACAGGAAAAAAAAAAAAAAAAAAAAAAAAACAACACACAAGGAGAAAGAAGATTTCTCATGCAGAGTCAGCAAACCAACCAACCAATATAAAGCAACAACGGAAATGGATTTCCAAAGTTCACAGCAAATTTCATGCTCTTTATTCTCCTCTGAAAGGAGAATAAAGCCACTCAGGAAACAAAATACCCACAAAACATTCCACCCACTTATTCCAAAATATTATAATTAGCAAATACTTTATGTAATCTTTTTAACATTGAAAATGTATGAAAAAATTGTTCTACCCCACTGTCACCAGTGGCAGTTGTGTTGCTTCACATGAACTAGAATATTTTAGAAGTCTTTGGTACGTTAAGATATGCACTCCCCTCGCATATAATACACAATTCAGCAATGTAATACAGTTATCCAAACAGATTTTACTTCCAGGTTTATTTTTATAAAGTCCCATTTTTCCACATAACTATTAACAATAAGGTGCCATTCTCTTAATTTAGATATTTTGCCCAATACAAAATTGATCATAATTAAAGGTACTGAACAGGAAGGCAGTGTTCTTTTTTGTCTTCTAGAAGCACTGATGTACATGAGTTTGGTTTTTTTTTTTAAACAATAATAGCCTGAATGCCATACATTAATTTGTGGGAAAATTCCATTTCAAAGCAGAAAGATTTGGCTAAAGCAACAGGTACTACTGGTCTCTTTATTTCTTTAGTCTTTGATTTCAAGTAACAAATTCCATCTACATATAAAATTTTACTTGCTTTTAACATATTCATAAAACATATTCATAAAACAGCTGTAAAATTAAAAATACAAACAATATGTAAGATCATGACAATACCAAAAAAGTTTTATGTTGAACTTATGGAATAAAAACCATTGTATAGAAAATACAGAAACAAACAGCTGAAAAATTAACTCAAGTAATCATCTACTGCACCTCATTGCTCAGTCAAAAATGAAATGCATTCCTGTGGCAGTTTATGTTTTTATAACACACTTCAAAAGTGCCAAGTTATCAGCTGTGCACTCTGTGCTCCACAGATGTGATATTCTCATTCAAACTTCTGACCATCAGCCAAACAAGAAGCCCAGACAACATAAATCTGTGGTCAGCTAAAACAAAATGTACTGGGATTAACCTACCAATATTGTATTGGTTAAACTGAGGCATCAAACTTTACCCAAAGAGTTCTCATGTATCTCTGAGTGTAAAAATCCAAGGAATTAACCTGAAAGAATGAAGCAGATGTAGAATTGAGGAACAAAAGGGTAGCTGAGAAACCTCCTACCTACAACAGTTAAGATCTACTGCCAATAACTCTGGAGAACACACAGTGATACCAAAACCTCAGCCCAAGACCAGCTGGAGATACGAGCATTCCATGTTTTGAAAAGGGGCAAGACACCTCCCATTAGTATACTGAATACAAGCAACAGAACAGTCCAACAAGGATTCAACAAGAACTTCTTCCCCTGTTTTGACTTCTGCTAAAAATAATCACAACTCAAATCATCGCACTCCTGTTTCCATAAGATGCCTTCATTCTTTCCGCTTTTTCCATTTGGCAAAAATTTTTCAGAAAAATTCTTTGCAATGCAGGCATTGCAGAAGACCTCATCAGGTGAATCCCCATCAAAGAACTTCAGTTCCAGTCCCTGAGCTCCTGACCTCACCCAGTTCCACTCACATCCCCAACAGCAAGGAAAGCTTTACCATTGCCAGCACACAAACACCAGAGCCAGCACCTGGAGTGTGAACTCGGGATTTGCCTTAACACCCTCAGCTATCAGGACAAAAGAAGTTACATGACTCGTGGCAGGCTAAGGGACTCTTCCCTTAATACAAACCAACTAGCAAACATGAAAGGTTTTACATCTTCTGACAAGAAAAATATAGACTCTAGAAATGCTTTCATGCAGATTTGTCTTTAGCCGGGAGCAGAAGTGTCTGAGGATTTCCTTATATTTATTGGTATCATTATGTGTACAGGAATGATCCCAGAAGTAGGGCAGGGCTGAACTAGTTTTTAACTAGGTAAGTATGCATTATTTTTAACTCTAACAGACTACAAAGAAGAAAAATGAAGTGGCTAGCCTAACTAGTATGAAAAAATAAAAAAGAAGAAACAAAATAAACTAATACAAAATCTAAAGCATAAAAACATTTAAAAATACAATTAAACACTAAACATGACAGATATGATGAAGTGAAAAGATCTCAACTGTGTTGTAGATCTGCTTCAGAGAAAAACCTTCAAGGTCAATCACTCCATAGGAAAATCAGTGAGGTCTCTTTGGTTCCTGGTTACAAAACAAACTCTCATTTATTAACACAAAAAAACCCCATACAAACACATGTAATTAGTCCCAAAGCAAACACTATTTCAGTGTAAATATTTCAGTAAAAAGACATCTTTTAGCAACCTGACTTGATAAGCTACCACAGCTTTAAAACCAAAAGTGTTTTGGGGATGACATCAGGTGAACAGGTAAATTTTGGTAAACAAGACTATTTCAAGTAGTTTCTAAATTTCATTGAGTAGTTTGATTCATTAAAAGTTTTCAGACAGTAGAGGCAAACAAAATTGAGTTTTGCTATTTTATACATATATATATATACACACACACACACACAAACAGCCTTTCCTCTCAGTGAAATTCAACTTTGTTTTAATTAATAGAAACAAAGAGAAAAAACTGACTTCTTAAGAAAAATGTATTATTCTTTCGCTGCTAAAAGGCAGTTTGGCAGCACAAGCCAGGGTCCAGGCAGCATCTCAAAATGCTGGGAAAACTAATGACTGACAACTTTCTCCATGTACAGTGAAAAAAGTGATACCTTCCCTGGATGTCACTTGTCATTCCCATTATGCATCACTTTCAGAAAGGTTCATTTTTAGTATATACAGTGTTTCCTAGAACTTTATTCTGAGCTTGATTGGGATGTGCAACAACAATCTGCAAGTCAGTCTTTCACCTGTAAAGACAGCAAGAATCAAACAATTCTTTTTGCCCATTTTTTTCACCAAAATACTCTATAACCTGGCCTCAGAAAAAGCACTTCAAATAAGAAGAGGCCAGCTCAGTAATTTCACATTTATTGTAAACATTTCTCTGAGGCACCATCTCTTTTTAATTGATGGACTCTTCAAAGTTAAAACAAATATTTCATAATGCCTAGTAAAAATTCAGATGAGCCTCTAACAACCATATTTCAAGCATTTACCAGCTTTGTTTGCATTTTGATCAAGGAGGAAATGCAGTAAGCTAAAACTTTTACTCCAACTTTATTTTTTTCCCCTCCTAATATAAACCTTTGAGGACACATCTTTCTTCTAAGTTCTGGATTCCCACTGCAAGAGGGAAAAAGTAACAAATCTCTTCCATCACCCTACAGGAAGTTCTCCTGTTTTGAAGTCTATTTTACCTCTTTGTCCCTGTCACACAGTTCCAGTTTGGGAATCTAGAGCAGATAATCTCTGCTTTGAGAAAGCAATTAGATACAAACAGATGCAATTTTTGAGAATCATTACACTATCCAAATCGTCTTTCCACTCCAAGAAGGCTGATCTACTTTTCAAAACCAAATACATTTTCTTACAGAAATGCCTGAATTAAAAAACCACACATATTAGTCTTCTGGACACCAAGGTTTTACAGCATTTCATTCATTTGGCCTTATTTTGAATTTCCAAAAAGACAAATCTTGTGCTTACTTCAGCCAGCCTTATAGAGAGGGCTTTCCAAGGCCAAAGCAGGGCTAGTTAGGAGATAGTTTATGTTCCTACAACTGTGCTGCACGAGCTATCCACATCTGCACATCCACAAAGAGATAAATATGTTGTTCCCTGTGCTTATGGTTGATTCCTTCTGTCATCTCAAAAAAATTATCTAAGGCAAAGTATTGTAATGATGCAAGCTCTACAGTAAGCTTCTCAAGTCTTTAACACCTGCTCCTCAAGAACAGCAGTTCGATTGGTCAAAGCCTTTTATTACAACCCTTCTATTCAGCAAAAAGTATGTGTTCTAAATCTCAAAATTCATTCCACTGCAGCTTGAAAGAGTCTTATTCATTTTTGTTTTGTTTTCCAGGGAAGAAAATGTAAAGTAACAGTTTCTGATGCCCCAGGAGCTTAAATTGGAAGTGACAGAAGACCTATTAGTTTATATAGAAAGAGGAGAGCCATCTATTCCCAATGCATCACCAAACACCTTAAAAGGTGATATGGGTTCCTCAGAAGAGATGCTTGGAATAAAAAAAGGTGGGGACTGACAGTATCTACCCAACCAAAAAATGGTGATAGAAATCTCCAATAAAGCAGTGTAAAACTACAGAGAAAGCACAACATGCACAGGGAAATATACTGATTGATAATTCCCATATGTGCTCTAGGGTAAAAGCTGTAGCCCATAAGGTCTGCCTCTAGTGTCTTGACTCCTCTTCCTGTCACATCTGGAATAATAAGATTATACTGAATCAATTGCCTACTATCTAAGAATAATACTTATTCCAACCTTCTATTCTAATATAATTTTGATAAACAGATGTTCTGGAGGAAGGTACTCCTGTAGTTTTATATACACACACACTGCTGCTCACCCAAAAACTGAAACATGCAAAATTTCCCATTCTTAGCTAAGCTCCTTAGCACCATCTCTACAATGTGTTATGCAGCCAGAATAATTCATTACATCTTTTTATCTTATGTGTTTTTTTTCCAGTGAGCTGCTCAGGACAGCATGCACAAAGCACGACAAGAGACTGCATGAGTACCACTTCTGACAGAAAGCAGAGTTCAGCATTTATTCACTGTTAATTTGACTGTACACTATTATCAAGATTACTGTAGTGCACAATGTTCTTGTAAGGTTATGAACTGGTTTGCATCCTTCCACTGCTAGAATTTAATACCATACTAAGTGTGATATATCTCATACATTATTAATCCCGTCCGGTTCTGCAGCAAGTTTCTATAAAACCACTGCTGAAATACTACACTCTTAAGGTGCCTGACAAATCTGAAAGATGTTAAATTAATAAGGTTATGTTTCAGGTAGGTGTGTTTAACCCACACTATACAATCGGCACGTTCAGCCAGTGTGTTCCTGGGGAATATTTATCCTATCGCTAAAGCCCAGGAAACTGGGATTCAGTATAGTTTATGACAGCATTACAAATAGTGCTCAACACAAAGTAAAGTTACAGATAAAATCTGAATAGGCCAATTAAAGGGTTTAGAGAGCTCTATACAAGCCATATAATTTTTCTGGAGAGTGGAAAACACTCATTAAAGAACCAGAATGAAAACGCTGATCAAATCCTAGAATGTACCAACAGGATCACAGGCTGCATTTACTGGCCTTCAGGAATATGTGAAATACCCAGCTTCAGGGCTGTGAAGTAAAGCAGATAAACCTTTACAGCATAAGTTCATCTCTTCAAAATTCTTATGCCTTTTTTTTTTCTTCATAAAGCAAACATTCTTTTCAGGGAGAGCGTGAAAGCTCTATTCCAGCTTCTGCAATTTGCGGCACTTTTTCCATTTTAGAGTCTTTCTCAAGAAACTCTCTACCAATAAATATTACTCCCCGCCACATATCTGCTATGTCAGTACTACTGAAAGAAAAGAAAATATGTTTAAACACAACATAAGGCAATGTCCACTTAAGCAATGATTCTCTGTAACACTGTTGTAAACCTTCCTCTCTTCTGAGAGGTCAGTAGGTGTTTTAGCATCAGTTACAGTTAGAACAGATGTAACTCTGTGCCTGATTCAGGCCAGTATCCAAAGTAATCCCCAAAAATAATTTTTCACTCAACACTCCTGGGTTTGCTCTCCTTGGAATGCAAAGTGGTACATACACATACTAACACACAAACTCACACAGTGCCCCTGCTTTGGTGGTCCTCTAGGAGAAACTGTAATGCTTAACTTAAACTTCAGCCCATGTAAGCATAAATTATTTTCAGAGAAGGCTGCACCTACAAAAAAATTTTTAAAAATTTAAAAAAAGAAAACACTGCGAAGAAAACCCTGAACAAATAAGTAAAACCTGACTTAAAACACCACTGGAAAAAAAATCAAGAGACAAAATTATACTACTTTGCAGGCTTCAAAAATTTCTGAAGTTTTTAAGAAGAGTTATTCGAAGTATAGTATGAAAAAATCAGTTATTCTCTTACAATTCAGGTGGCTTGTCTCACTTCCTCTATGTTGATTTGAGCAACACTGAACCAATCTTATAATGGCTTGTTCCAAATACTAATTGTCCAAATGCTAGAGGGATTCCCAGGAGTAAACCATCAGTATCAGAACAGAGTAGATTAAAACATTGAAAATGTATAACTCATCTTTTTACATTTATAGTAATTTCAAAGTCTGGTTATCATTAGCAATACACTGAACATACTAAAATGAGAAAATATCATACTATGGAGTTTTCCATTTCTGACAGCAATTTAAACAGACAACTGTGAGAAACACTCAATTGTGTAATTAAGTTATCTAGATAAAAGACAACAAGTTTTTTTCTTTTTTCTTCCTTCATCTCCCCCTCCTGTCAAGTACATTTTTGCAGACATTCTCAGTTTAATAATGTAAAGATCCACCGCAATTTTTTTAATTATGCTTTGTATTTATGCATGGCACAAAAAAAAAAAAATACAGTGACATTACTGAATAAGTTACTTGACAGCAAAAAGATTTTTTTTCATTCAGTAGCTCTGTTTGTTCTCTTCCCATCCTTAATTCGGCCCAAACTTTTGAACAGAAATGTAGACATACCTTCTGAAATACACCTACGTGGCAGTCAGACAATGAATGAGCTGTACTTAACTAAGCACACAGTGGGTAGGTGCAGTGATATTGAACCAAGGTTGTTCCACTGAGCATCTTTCCACTGTGACCTACAAACACCTACAGTATCTCCTGGTAGCCTTAAATACTCAGCTGGGAAGGGGGTATCCATTAAAGCAGGATGATATAGATCTTCAACCCTACATCTAGCTGAAATAAGAAGTGAAAATGAAGGAAAAACTAGACTATCCAACATGATAGAAGTAATAAAAGGGGAACACATTTCTCATCTGTTAACCTTGAATATCTGCTAGCTCAATATTTTCACATTCTTCATGTATCACTTCACTGTTCACTCCTTAATAACCACTCGAAAATCAGCTGCACATTAAAGAAATGGAATATAAATTTGACTGGACTCACTACATCCGAGATATCCTCCAATACAGCATAAAGCTAATTTAGCTGTCACTTACTGTAAGTAAAATGACAAATATCTGTAATATCTGTCAAGATATGAAAGCTTTAAAGAGAGTTATGCAGCTGTCAACATTTTGATGACTTTAACAAGAGAAAAATAAACGAAGAGAGAAAATAGACAGCACGTCTGTTGTGTATCCAGTTGCCAAAATCTCCTATTACTTTTATTAATAATAATAAAATTACTTCATAAAAATAAGATAAACAACAAGGACTTCTGAAATAAACTGATATAAGTAAACATATTAGTACTGGTGAAACACATCCATAGCAAACACTGCTAAAAAATGGAATGTAGGCCTCTTCAGTAACTCCATAATTCTCATAATATCCAGCATTTAATTTAAAATTGCTATTTATGAACCAAAAACATAGGAAGCCTTAGAACACACAAACAAATTATGACTTATCAAATATTTAGTTTCCTACACCTAAGCAAGTTTTATTCTTTACATATTTTAGTGATTCAGCAGTAGCTTAAATCTTTTTAGCTCCTGAAGGAGGAGCTTGTTCCGTTTCTAACATTGCATACTTTTTGCAAAAAGGCATCTCAAGGATTGGCTGTAAAGACATTTTGACTGAGGCAATTTTCATCCCCTTTCTTGCACATGTATTGTCAGTCTATTTTTATTTAGCTGTCAGTTTACAGGTGCTGACAAAAGTGTATGCCTTCCTCCTCTCTCCCTGCAGGAAAAACATTTCCTTAGAGCCTTAGGTTGACTTATCCCATTTTATATCCAGCTTTACAAGTTTTGCATAAAACACCCTACTCTAAAGGAAAATCTGAAATACAGCTATTCTATCTTGGATTTTTATCTGCATTACAGGACTAAATTCTACACTAACCATGAAAATACACTTGCCACTAAATAACCCAAGATTAGGCAAAACAGAAAATTTCTCTCTTGTGTTGAAAATAATACAAGTTTTGAAAATTCTGATTATAAAAAATATAAAGACTAGAAGGAAAGTGTCTTTACTTTTGTACACTGAACTCCAGCTACACAAACAAGAATTAAATCCTTTTTGGGAATAGGATAGCAAACCCACTCTTTCAGTAATATTTTAATAGTGATGAAATCTGACACAGCAGTCAGAAAGCTGCTAAAATCAGAAATCAGTGTCTTTTAATGCACTTTTTCATTTTGCCACTGATTTCAGACCCACGGTACCAAGCAGACTTTCGTAAAGCAAGAATTTATGGGTGATAGAAAAGAAGCAGCTAGCCTGCTTCTCATCAAACCTCAAGGTGAATCACCAGAGTAAGACATCGTTTTTCCAAGATATAAAATTAAAAAATGAGCTCCTACAAGAAACAATAAAGGAGATAATATAAAGGATCCTAGAAAAAAGCAAGAAGGATGTTATATCACGTGATTAATATCACTGCATTTGTAAAACAGACTTCCTGCAATTGCAGGATGTGGTAGTTACTGTTTGTTGCTAAAATACCCAAAGTTTTCTAAAGAGTAATTTCAGTGGCTGAAGAAAGACTTAGTTTATACAAAAGTCTCACTACTACACCACCAAAATTATATGAGGTTCTGCATCCATTTATCTAGAATAATCAAACATCTGTACTTACAAACTGATTCAGCTTAAGCCAATTTTCTAACCAACTCATAATGGACTGAAATAAACTTCCCTCCACTAAGATTATCTACTACATGGTTTGGCAACAGCTATTAAAGACCTTTCTAACCAGTAACAGCTTGTGAAGCACTTTCTTTTTGAAAAATAAAAGGGTGCACACGTGTTTTCTTTCAGTTTGCAATTTCCCAGATTTCCTTATAACACCATCTGATTATGAAAAATTTATCAGCTATTTAGAGACAGGTGACAAATTACCAGGTGTGATCCAATCAGATCTGACACTAGGCAGGATAAGATTCACCTGATACTTCAGTGAGAGACCTAAGCAATAAACAAATAAAGGAGCCCAGAAACCATGAAGATTGCTCTATACTGTCATTAATACAACAAGAGAGATGATTCAACATCTCAATATGGCCTGAAAAAGAGTGGTTCTAAAAAGCAGTGTTCATCTGTGATCTTCAAAAGTTTTATGAAGCTCTAAGTACTAAAAAAAAATATAAATCACAGAAGAGAAGTACTCAAGGGTATGGTGATGAGGAATACACAACTCAGTTAAGATTCTGCCCTACTATCGAGATGCCCCACTACATTTTACCCGTAACATTTTACAACCAACACACATGGGAGGGTTTCCAGATGAAAAGACATTCATTGTAGTTTTTTTTATGGGGTTTTGGCCAGAGAGAGATTGCCATGAAACATGGTTTGTGGCTGTTTTGCTTGACTACGTTTACCCATTCTGGAAGACTAATGGGCATATCACCCCACTTAGCTCCAAAAGAAAGAAACAAAGCAAATCTGAAATAAGCTGTAAAAATGACAGCGTAGAATTGCAATTTAGCTACTGAAAAAAGTAACTTAATGACTTACAAAAAGACTTGCACATCTATTTATCTCAACAACTATGTTTCCTATTTTACTTGTGTGGCTCTGTCAATACAAACAGCAAACCACACTCTTAAACCAAGAATAAAACCACTAAAAAGACAACTTGTGTTTGGATTTTTTCATAGTGTCCCTTGTGCAAAGGACATAAGTTACTCACATTCTTTTATCAACAACTTCTTTTTAATTTATAAATTGGGTAGAAAGATTAAATTGTATAAAAGCTGTAATACTGTGCATAATTTATCACTATTCAGTGTGTAGACTAATTATCCTTAAACCAGCATACATGTGATAAGAACCTGCAATTCACTTAGCAGATGACATTGGCAACAGTTTCTGATAGTGTTGGGGGCAGGGGGAAATGGAAAAAAAAAATAAAATCAACATTAGCTGTAAATTTATCTTTCTTATTTATACCTGTCCAAGCTCAGGAAAAAGAAACATGTCTTAGATATCAGAAAATGAAGCCTTCAAACATTGCTACTCCACATTATCACACATCTGATTTTTAAAAACAGGAACAGCTGCATTTACTGATAAGAAGGCAGGAAGATGTTGTATGTTTTTGCACAGATGTTTGTAAAATCCTTCTTTGTTAAGCATATGTCTAAGAAATAAGCCACCTTTAATCTTCTCTAATGATTAAGTCAAATGAAATAAATGACAAGGCACAGTATCTTTAAAACATATACAAATAAAAGAAAGCAGCATTCCTGTTTTTATACAGAAGGGAAGTTATTTCAACTTCGTAACTAGAGTTATCACAACTCCTAAGAACTGATTAAAGATCCGTGAGATTAAATGTCAAGCAAATATTTATTAATACTACTAGAAAAGTATACTTACACTCAGTACATCAAAGGATGATATCTCCCTTGTAAATGGGAGGTATTCCAAATAACTGAATTTCAGATTAACAAAATATTAACAGCAACCTTCACTTCATAGTGACAGCCTATATGATCATTTCAACTTTTCATTATTCCTCCTTATGTAACTCAGCTAAGCTATCATGGGGTTTGGAAAACTCACTTTAAGAGAGTAAAGCAACAGCATGAACTTGCCAAAAAGAAAATTCAATTTTTCTATTTTACACCGGGTATTTACTTTATATGTGCATATTCCACATAAGGTGCCATACATATAACATCCTCTCTTCACACAGCCATGGGAAGAGTTCAGAGACAACACACGCAACTGGGGCCTCGTAAACATCTCAGAACCTAAATCAGCAAGTTTCAAGTGAGTATTTGGGATATTTATGCTTTTTGATAAGGCTCAGGAAGGTTTCTCTGAAGCCAAGTATTCACTATTTCAAGCACTGCACCATAAACTGCCAAACTATATCTGAAAAATCCCAGACTACCAAACTCAATAATATCATCAGAATTCAAATCTTTAACATAACAAAAACGTCTTTACAGATTGTCTAAACATTTACATAAAACCAGTCACTCCCAGAGAACCTGGGTACCTACCCAGGGCAAAAATTACTTGCATGCACATAATTAGTTCAGACTGGGAAGGGTCAATCTTCTTGAACCTAAAAGTCACATATTGTAGTGTTTGTGAATGGGCAAAACCCACATGAAAAGTACCATCTGTGTCCTAAGGATGAGAGGTAGAGAATCCAGGAGCTGTAGGAGCCCAGAGCTCCCACCACGGAGCAAAGCTGGGAAGGAAGCAGGGCTGTCACGTCAGCAGTACCAGCGCTGTGCAAAGAGGAAGAGTCAGGTTATTCCTTACACAGCAACTACAGCCTGGGAACTGGACCATGTACACTAAAATATGACCTGAACTCGAACCAGAAACCATCATGTGCTGTTAAATACAACTGTTTATTAGGCAAGCACATCAAAGGAGAAAACTGCTTCCTAAGGAGCAAAGAACTAAGCTGGCTCTGACAAATAGGAAGCATTTGAAATCACAGCAAAATAGCCCACTTAACAATTGCCCCACCCAGTAAGTAACAGCCAGTACTTCAGACTCTCTGAAGTCATCTCAGCTACAAGATTATCATAGATAACTATGTACTGAATAATGTATTGCATAGAAGAAAAAAGCAGAAAGCACATGGAAAGCTATGCAAAATATGACCAACAACAACAAAAAAATACTCAGATTTCTCTTCCAGAAGTTTATGTAAGTTTCCCATTTTCATTCAGAAAAAAGAAGATTATTTTTAACAATGCCTCATTTTAAGAACCCAAAGATGTTCAAAGATATTTTTCAGAACAGATCAATTCTTGCTATAGAGCTGATGCTTCAAAATTCTGTATGTTAAAAAGCAAACTCATCATTTTACAAGCAACTCATTAAAAAAGAAATTGTTTTATCATTATATGAACTCACATAAATTTGACATGGATTGTATTTCTCACTAAGTACTACTCAAGCTTGTTCTTCTCTTGAATATGAAGAGATGGCTACCTCCAGCAAGAGCTGAAGACACAGCATCAATTAAATGCAGGTGGATTGTAGCTTCTGACATAGAAGGGATTCCAGCTGGGGGAATACTAAATGAAATCACTCAACGACCTAAAAAACATTGGTTTCTGTCCTCAGGATAGGAATATCACTGGTCAGACAGCCCTGTACCATATATTTCTGCCACATACTTCTGAAGTGTCAACTACACAAAACAGAACACGAACTGGTCTTTCTGCTTAGACTCAAAATTAGGTCAGCCTACAGTAATGGCTTAAGATCAAGAAAACTTTCCAGCTGTTCATTAAACAATTAGGCTAAGACTCAACTCATGCAACTGAAATCATAAAACATAAAGAGCCTTTAATTACTGCAGTTCCATAGATATATGTATTAGAGGAGACAGCATGGAGGTGAAATGGCTCTGTAACATATCATTTTTCTGCTCTTAATAAAGTCAATGGCTGCCACAGACTTTCAGTGACAAAACAAAAGCCACAGCTACTACACATTTTAGAACATTAAGTCAACATTTAGTACTGCCAATGTCTATTTTAAAATAACCTAAATATTTTACAAGTTCAAGGAAAAAACCAAAACAAGTCCCATTAACACAAGGGCAAGGAAAAAAAAAATCTTTGGAAGAAAACCAGAGGGTTAGTCCTTTTTGGAGGTCTCTGTTCTTTTATGATTCTTATTCCCAAAGGCAAACCCATAAAAGTACAGCTAAATACTCAGCACTACAAAGGGAAGCCAAACTACAGAAGCACTGCCGCAAAGAAATATAAAAACCTACAATGAATTAATGAGCTAGAATTAGAACCACAGTTCTGCCTAGTCCCATTCTCTATTTGCTTTCCTCCCACTCTATGCCACAGACCATGGTGTACTCTTGGCTTATAGTGTGGACAGTGGGAGGAAAGAACAGATATCCTCAAAGAGAAGAGGACAGAATAGTACTGCTGATCTATCTGAATATACCTTGAACTGAAGAGCTCATTTAGGCACAATTTAAACCAGCAATAGGCAAGGTCATTTCAAAGTAAGGATTTCCAGAAAGGCTATGCAGAGCAAAGAGACAAGTCTAAGCATACAGCTATTTTTTTGTGCTTTAATTTTATAACAGTAGTTTGTATTCAGCAAAGAATCTAGCAAAAAATAACAGTGCGTGTACCAGGCATTGCATGGCTTAACTAAAGCAAATCATGCTGTCTGCACATTAAACCTACTCAAAGATTTTGCAGAGTCAACAATACATCAATAGTGACTGATTATATTAATTATCTTCTAGATTAATATGCATGCCCTTTTCAGCTGTGTTGTTAAATGGAATCAAACCAAGAACTGATGCCACAGAATAGTGCAACTCAAAGTTTTCCCATGAAGCTTGACTAGTTTCTATGCTGTAGCAAATGCAAAGTTTTAAATGCCAACCCTCTGTCCCCTTTCGTCCTTTGCAGGCCACAGTAGAAGAAATATGCTAATTTCATGTACTGAGTTTAGCAAGGACCTAAGCAAGGATTGTTTTCTGAGACTTTTAATCAGAAACAAAACATCTCAATATTATCATGCCAAAATGATCTTTTTTCTTCCTACCCCTCCTTCCTCAACTTCATTTTTCTGTTTAATGCTAATAACCCTGGAAGTAAGAATCATTCCTTTTTGTTTTCCTTAAGAGCAGAAAATGATAAAAAAATATGGTAGCTTTTCATCCCAAGCTTTAAGAAGTTTTGCTTTGGCATTTGCATAGTCAATCAGCAAGATGATGTTGGTCAGTGCAACTGGGAACAGAGGTATGAAAGTCTATCTGGTGCTGGTCATAAGACTGAATGCATATTTTACCACTGAAACATAGTTTTACAAATCCATTATGTATTTCACTCAATATGTCATCAACTATATCATCTCAGTACCCTAGATGGAGGCAGGATAGTGAGACTGGAGGGAGGGTTTCCTCACTGCAGTGACTTGACTTCACTGTATTTATCACAGCAAAAATACTGCCATTAACTTCCAGTAAAAGGCCTAGCCGTCCAGTAGCTATTTGTGATCATTTCATCTTTAAAAAGGTCACCGCTAATAAACTGGGGAAGGGGGAGCAAGGAGGGAGAAAAGAAACAATTCTCATGTAACAATTTCAAGATCTGGAATAATCATTATCTGAGAGCCAAAAAAACACAGGCTGTAGTTTCAGTACAAAGTACACTTCAGATTTTCAAAAATTAACACTAAAACTAGGTTATACAGTAAGTATAGCTATACAGCTATTTTCCTTCTTCTGAATCATTATCACAATTTTCCCTCGGCAGAATTTTTTTCATTATCACAAAGTTACACAGTAGTACTACTTCATCAAGAAGAGAATATTTTCCTAATTCTAGAAGCAGACACTCTAAACTAATGAAATGCTGTTTGATGTTAAGTGATCCTAAATGCAAAAAAGTGATTATATTTTATTTCTAAAATATTGTGCTGCTTAATGATGCTATCAAGTGAGTCCTAGCAAGATATTTTCTTTTGCAATACTTAATTTAGCTACCATAATGTAAAGGAGAGAGAAACAGGAATCATGCTGAGATTGACAACCACAGAAGTACTTTTCTACTATAGTCTATACTTTCAAGCCGTCCTTAAAAATATATCAATATCTAAATTGATTTTTGAATTAAAAAATATATTATTCTGTTATCCTTCAGTCATCTTTGAAGGGTAAATCCAATTTTAAAAGACATCTGTGCACAGTTATATTGGTCTGTCTTCAGGCTGCAATTTGACTGAGGAAGTCTTCCAAATGACAAAACTGACACTGCACTAATACTATCATCTCCACAGGTTTAGCTCAGGCTCCAAAGTGATGTCAAGGACAGATCAACATCTGAGATAATCCAAAAAATTATTCAGAGTATATAAACAGGTATAACTGGCTGATTTACATTCAGCTTCACAGTATGTAAAGGATAGCATTAATTCGACCTCTTGTATTAATTCTACTCTGCAATGTTAACAATTCATTCAAAACATACTGAAAAATTTATTCCCATTAATATCATAGTATAAAGGAAGGAACCAAGATGGTGCTCAGAGAAATCATCACCACACAACTGGAAGTGAGGCAATAAGAAACTCGGGTGTTTATAATCGAGCCAACAGCATATTATCAAGGACTGATAGACTCTGCAAATATTTATAATCCCTAATTTAGAACTCAAGTAAGGATTTTCAGGCTGGTTTTGTTTGTTTTCCTACTTCTGAGAGGAATAATTCTTGACATATTCAAAGACATATATACAGCTACTAGGCAAAAATACAATATACGTATTACATACAAGTTAATACCTGCACGGTAAAAAGAGAAAGGAGAAGCAAAATATAAAAGGAGCTCATTAGAATACCTGTTACAAAATCCCTTTCATCAGGCCCACAATTTCTTAAAAGATTTGTACATATTTAAACTGTAAGGGGCTTCCTCCCAACCCCAACATGTTAGTGACCTTACTGGTGGAAACTAACATAGGAATGCAAAACAACATTTGAAAACACACTTTTTCTTAACACAGCATTGTAACTACGAAGAATTAGGAATCCATTGTAGGATCAATCCGTATCTCAATATATGATATGAAATGCTAGGTACAGTAATGAGCATAAAGGTACAACTCCTTTATGCTCATTAAAATATTTTCATCCATTTTGGTTTTTTTACTAATAATTTTCTAGGCTAGAATTCAAGCCTTTAAACAATGCTTACAAACATATTATAGCAATTATACAAAACATCCTGTATTCTATTCTAAAACACTATCCCTTCATCCATCCTTCACTACAGGTGTTACATAAATGGATACACAAATTAAGCTTATACTGAGGATTTCTGGGTGACATGGGAAAAGCAGAAACAAGCAGGACTAAACTATCCAAAGGCTACTTCTACCACAAAGCCCAAAAGAGCTGGGAAGGAAAAAAACCCAAATATGCACCGTATCCCTGCCTTTCTAGCCCACAAAGAGGTAAGAAATCCCCCAGAACCAAGGCTGCAGCTTGCAGGCATGCTGTCCTCAGCCATGACTCCAGTTTAAGGCGTTCCCATCTTTCCACTTCCCTCCAGCTGTAACAAATAGCATATCCCTGGATTATTTTGTTCTTATCAAAGTGTTTATGATTAATTACAGCTTTATAATGTTAGTTTCACATAGGCATTTTCCCCTTTTAGATCTGCTGTGGACTCATAACATCAAACACACTAATGAAAAAACTAATGAGAAGTTTTACAGAAGACAATTAAAATTCACTTGAGATAGTCATGTACTTATTTCAACTTCAAGAGGGCAAAATACACATTTCCCAGGACTTGACACTAGAATTAAAGAATGAACTACATAAATAGAATGCTGAATATAAGCATGAAGTACAAGCAATGATTAAAACATTTTAAAAAGAAAAGAGAGCATTAAAGCACTACTGTCTTCAATGATATAATGACTAGAAAATAAATGTTTCCCTTAGAAGTATGGGGGATGAAAACTGTGGCATTTTTTCAGGAAACAACCTCACTCCTGATTACAGAGATAAATTTCCAATGTTAGGCTATAAAATAATCTGGAGGAGGAGAAACAGTAAAGTACATGAAGATCTAATAACAAAGTTACCAGCTATATAGCAGAAGAATGAGGCAGAATGAAGATGTAAAATGAGAGGTACAATAGGTCACAACATTTTAACAGTCATTGATGGGAACAACTGTTTCCATGCTCTCTTCATTTATACAAATCACAGGAATTCTTTCTGAATAACATCATTTCAGCTGACATCAAATTAAAATCCCAGGCAAATGAACCAATGGAAACTTCTGAAATGGAGCTTCTACTAGAAAATACTGAGGTATTAAAATCTGCTTCTGCTGAAAGGTAACTTTTCTGTCCCACCATCAGTCTCTACCTTGTCATTCTGCCTGCTCCTTACACAGTGAACCACTCCTACCATTTGTCTCCTCAACATAATTCCTTTGCAAGCACTGCAGTACAAGAAACATTTCAAGATGCACGCCTCCAGCAGAGAATCTTCTGACTCAGTCCTCTGAGTTACACTTTAAATGTTCAAAGAAAACAAAGAGATGCAATATAATTAGAAAACAGCAGAACAGAACCATGCAGGAAGGAAACAGTAATGAGCCACTTTGGGCAGTCAAGAGCTTGGCATGTTGTACCAGGAGGTGTTGGTTCAGCAGGATCCCAGAAAGAACAGCACCTGGACTCTGTGCAGCAGTGTACTAGTTATGGGAGCTAACACCTAAGAAAAGTAGCATCATCCAGATCACCTTACAGCCCTTCAGCTGCTGGGAACCCCAAGCTGTGCAGCATGGCACAGGGCACCCAGTGAGGGCACAGCCCCCTGTGCAGATGCCACCCTTAGAAAGGCTGCACCATTTTGCTCACTTCAGCCCTTACCAGATCTTCTTCAATGAAAACAACTCCATGTTTCGTTTCTACTGCCCAGTAAAGGGATGTTTACACAAGAGCCTGTTGCTGCAGCCCTAGATAAAGGCAAGGCCACACAGCTGGTGTGATCAGCAGGCAGGAGCTGCTCATGGCTCCTCTCTGGCAGCGGGAGGCCGGGCTCATCCTGCAGCCAGGCACCTGAGCAACACAGCCCAGCCTGGCCCTGCCCAGGGCTGCTATTCCTATTCATCTATTCATGCTGTGTGACCACATTTTGTCAATACTGCATCTCATCAGCAACCTTCTTCTGTTTTACAGGACCTACAGTCGGTACTTGGAAGTGATCTTTAGCTGTCCACATGGGAAGGGAGATAAACCTATAGTTTGAGGCCAGCAAGAGTTGTCCTATTCAAAATCTAAGTATTTTCTTTTAGGTTCTCCAAATAGTTTTCTCCGAATAAAGTTTTGCTTGTTTGTGCTAGATTGTTTAACAACACTCAGGGAACCTTCTAGGAAATACCAAAAGTGCAAGGACATCAAAACACCCAAACTATGCAAAAAGGCTGAAAAAATTTTCAGCTCAAATGAAAGAAATTTTCCAATGAAAAATAGCACAATTGTTCACTAGACTGGATGAAACACTTCAGCTCACACACTATATACTCTGTTCATGAATAAGTATTTTTTTAAACATAAGAAGACACAGCGGTGCATTCAACATATGGAATGGCAAAGCTTTTACTTGAATTAAATATTAATAATTTTCACTATACAAGTTTTTTGATACAGGTTTATAATCATCTTCTGTTCCTGTTGTGGTTAGCTGGGAAATATTTTCTTTTTCCATGATGGCAATAAAAATAAACAAATTGCTTATTATGATAGTGGCTCATAAGGCTTTTAAAACAGCCTTAACTGTAGTTAAAGCTCCTGTAATTGAAAATTCCATCTCAAGTGGAACTGAGATTAGACAGCATAAATTCTAACTACACGATTTATAGCAAAAGAAACAGAAAAACAAAAGCAGTGAGAGAAAACGCAAGTCATACTTGCAAATCCATTTTTTTCTTCCCTGTGTATAAACATGTAAGCTGACTAAATGAGTAGGCTGGATAGTTGTCTCTTTTTTACACTACTGATAAAATTTTCATCATGCTGAAGAGTTTCAGGGCAGGCTAAATCACTTTTGCATACTACAGCTTGCCTAGTACACTAGAAACCAAAATGCTGTTTCTGAAATTCCACTCTGTATTCTCAAATCCATGCTTTTTCAAAACAATTTTTTCCTCGGCTGTTGCCTTTTTTTTTCTTAATAGAGAAGGCAGGGGAGAAGAGGAATATACTTGTTACTCCAGTTATTTTGGAAAAATTCACCCTCTTCTAACATATTTATTCTAGAAGAATCTAAAGCCTAGAGCATTTCCTGGCCATCCTCTCTGAAATTTAATTATTACAGAAGCAATGAGAGCACATAGACAAGAGAAGCAGATCCTTTTCATTCATATGACGTCGCTGAAAGTTTTTTTTATATACAGAGACTTTTTAAAATGATCTCCAATATCATAAGGCAATTGTTATCTCGACAGAAGCAGGGAACAGAATTGGGTTACAGTCATGTAAGTATGTACACCTACAAAGCACTCATTAATTAAGATATGCCTGACTGATAGCAGTGCAGTCACTCCTGTCTACACGGTTTCTCAGGAGTAGCATGTGCTTTTGGAATCTGGGTAGACTTCTCCATGGCTCTGCCCCATTGGCATTGATTATGTATGATTAATGGTTTAAAGGAATAAAAAGAGAAAGGTCAACTTCTGAGTTCAAAACAGAGCAGCTACATGGGGAGTAATTAAGATACTTGTGTAAGCATGATTAATAAGCACAAACTGGCACACTGTGCTGTAAACAAGATGCAACCAGATGGTTAGGATGAAAAGGATTTTTCCTAAAAAGCAATTTTTCAATGCCTTGAAAGTTGGCTTATTTTTCCCCCTCTAAGCCTTACACAACTCATTATCTCCACATCCTAAAGGGAAGAAAGAAATAGTAACCCCTTCAACATTCCCCCTTTCCCGGCTTTTTTCATACAGATAACTACAGTTTGCATGTAAATGGATTCAACTCATCTTTGTTTAACGTTGCCTTTTATGTCGAGTTTCATGAATTGCTAAGCCTGACAAGGTTCACTGGGAGTCTTTTAACTCCCACCCACAAGTTCTCCCTGGCTGTCATGTGACTGGCAGTATAGAGGGATCAGCAATGGCATTTATGGGGAAAGCGGGAAGACAGGTGTCAGAACGGTCCAGCAGGCAAACCGAACGAACACTAATCAGCTCTGGTGTTCTTTTACAATCCATATCTAATTCACAAGTTTCATTCTTTCTGAAAAACAATTACTAGGTTTTGAAGTTCATTGTGCATTTACTCAACTGTCTCTTCACATTAACGTAAGTGGGAACAAGAAAAAAAGAGTCAGCAGGCAAGGGACATCAAAAGATCTTAGAGAAGATGAAGGCTTTATTTTAAAGTAATATAATTACAGATGAGCATAATGTTTTACAATAAATTTAAATGTATAGTTACATCCTTATGTGCTAGGAAAATATTGGTTGGTTGTCTCTCGAGCTGAAACTCTGGTACATACAAATGACTTTGCTGAGAAAAGAAAAATAAATTCTCATTGCAACATCAAAGGAATGGATATTAAGGCAACACTAGGAACAACAGAAGCAGTGCTCTCAAAAGTACCTGCATTTATAAGGCGCATCTCTGAGAAATAATAATAAAAGATTACAA
This sequence comes from Sylvia atricapilla, assembly GCF_009819655.1. Classification (NCBI taxonomy): domain Eukaryota; kingdom Metazoa; phylum Chordata; class Aves; order Passeriformes; family Sylviidae; genus Sylvia; species Sylvia atricapilla. Next base: position 22,252,770 of record NC_089147.1, on the reverse strand, counting down.
AAGGAATATTTTGCACATTTCAAACTCCTCTCTGTTCAACCTATTTATTCTCCATAGGTAAACTTTACCTCATCTAGTTTATAAAAAAATTAAAAAACCCAAAACCACAACTCCCCATTCCCCACTGACAAATCCTCTTAGAGTTTGAGTATATAATCTGGTAAAGCCTCAGCTAATCTTCATTGGTGGTAGTGTTACTGACTCCAGTATTGGGAAATTTGCTTTTGTGTTATGTATAATGTTAGGAGACATCTTAAACTTCAGCATGTTTTCTACTAAGTACAGATTTCTTAGGCACTTCATTTTCACCCCCACAAGAAGTTACAGGCACACAGCATCTGTTCTGCAAATAATCCTTTTCCTCCATGTAAATGAACATCCTTTCAAGGACTTCTATACACAGAATAAATACTTGGTAAGTGAAATGAAAAAGGCCCTATACCAGGACCTCAATGTACCATTGTTCAGCAGCAGAGCTTGATGTTTATCCAATTTAAATCTAGAAATACTTCCTCAATGAGAAAGCAACACATTCTAATACACATTTTCATTAGAAACTCAATACAGTACTCAAGTGTTAAGTGACTTAAAAGTTATCCTAATGTCTGATTTGTGATTCCAAGAACAGGATGGGCATTCACCAAGAGATACAAGAGTATGGGAACCTCCAATCAACTAACCACTGACAGGTGAAAGGCATTTTTCAGTTCCATGTGAGTAAATTTTGGCACCTGAAAAAGCATCATGGTATGTAACTGCTTTCCCTTTTTCACTAAGCACATCTTTCAATTTCTAGTAAGACAAGTCTGTATCAGCCCTGACTTTTACCACCACCCATTAAATAATGCTTCCTGGACAGGCAGTTATCATGAAATTCTGTAACAAAGTCAACATACAGATTGAGCAAACTTCAACTTTGAAGTTGTTAAAAGGAAAACATTAGTAAGTTAAGAATGACCACTGAGAGGCTAGCACAGCTAAGGACACCCCTCTAGACCTAGATACCCATAGCTAAGAAGTAGGATTAATTCAAAGCCTTCCTATCAGGCTGCCAAGAGTTTGACAGGAAAACAATTAAAGCAGCTCATCTCCAGACATTCTAGTCTCACACATTTTCAAATTTGCTTTGCAAAAGCAATAAAAATGAATATTGATTATGCCAAGAACTATTGTTAGGACAAGTCTCAGGACAAACAGCCACACCAAAAAAAAAAAAAAAAAAAAATCAAGCTCATGTGAAATGAGCATCCATTAATATTAGTTTATAGGGGGGATATCAGACTACAGCTCCATCCCACAATCAATCAATCAATCATTCTCACATTGCATTTCTGGGTTTTTTTCTGTCTATTGCACAAACAACAAGTAAGTAAGAAGGTGAACTGGCATGGATGCTACTCATCAGTGCTAATAAGTAAACAAACTTGTGTTAAATACATTTCACATATGGAGAGCTTCTGCACCTGATTACTGATATCTTAGAACAAGTGTATGTATTCAACACCAAGCAGTCCTTTTCCCTGAATTACTTTTCTTTCTAAACCACAGTGCATGCTGAACAATTTATATACTACACAGAAGGCTTGGAGTTACAAAAACTGAAAGAGAAAATGTAATAAATACACAGACTTTACTGTTTCATAATATTACAGCTAAAAGCCTCCAACATTACGCTGAAATACAAAAGTATACCAAAATTTAAAAATAAATTCTTAAAAAAAAAAAACAAAACACACACCCTGTGAATATATTTTCATTACCACCCAGAAAGGCTTTCAGATGCACATTCATATGCGAACAGAAGTAACAGAAGTAAATTAACAATAAAACCAAACTTTACTCTAGAAAAGCCTAGGATGATTCATCTTTCAAGGGAAATTTGAGAAAGATTTAAACTGTCCCATATTAACTAATCCGAGCACACACAACGAGCAAAACCACATTACATGCACACAAGTTAAGAAATCATCCCTGTGACAGAGCACCTGGACTCCACACAGAGCACATCCTGCAAGTCTTCTCCTTAGCACCTCAAATTCAAGCCAGACAATCCTTATGCTCACTTTATGCCTGTTTGTTTCTCCAGCAGAAAAAGCAGAGTATTCATGTTGTCTTAATGGATTGAGTTCCATATTAACAATGCTCTAAAAAGCCATGCTTATGCCATTATTTTTGAAGTATTTTCTGCAAGACCACATTGGAGAGTGCTCTTGCATCAGCTGTGAAACTTTACAGGGACAACTGTATATTTCTATCTAGTTTTGGTGTCTGAAATGACATCCTCAGTAATGTCTGTGATTTCTCAACAGCTTAAAAGGAGAAAATTATCCAGTTGAACACAGAAACAATCAAAAGCCAAAAGCCATTATGACTGCACTGGGGAAGCTGGCTCCACAGAGTGTTTTTGCAAAGATCCTATTTCAGACTACAGTGCACACTATGGACAAACACACTGCAATTTCCCCAGACTGAAAAACAAATATCAGGTTTTTGTAAGCCTGTTTTATCTTTAAACCAGTCCTAACCTGGCAGCATCTCTAGTTCAAGCTAATTGTGAGTGACTTCAGACATCAGGACAACACTGTTCCACACGTCAACAATACTGAGAACTGACAGGCAGATGACAGCCACCAAGTAGCAACAAGTTAGCTTAAGTTTTTTGTTGCCTCTTTTTTTTTTTTTTCGTGGAGGGAGGCCCTTGAGGCACAGAAACTAGTGCATAGACTACAATGAGATATGCAGATATAGTCCATATGGTCAAAATACCTTGATTTTCAAACAAGACTCAAGTAGTATGCAAAGATGTCACTGAGCAATATCAGTAACACTGATAACCAACAACATTTTTGCCAGTAACAACCTTTAATCATCTGTGTCTCGGTGTTTTGAAGTGATATATTTCAAAAATGTCAAAACTCAGTGAAATGTGGTACTAAAATTAATAGTCTGTTTGCTTTCCCTATTGATATACCAGGTTTTAGACTGTCAAAGTGCTTTTAGTTGTAAAAGAAAAAGTACAAAGTTGTTTTGACAACTACAAAAAGATTTATCAGTTACATGTACCTGCTGAAGTACCTAGATTCTCAAAGTGAAAATGTGTGTATGCAAGGTTCTAATACTAAAAGTTGTCAAGTGAATATCAATATATTAATCTTGCAAACAAGATAAACTTTAAACTATTTTATCATATAGCATGTTACCTTGAGCTGAGGTGTGTTACTCAACAATACTAAATTAATTTTGTACCTCTGTTTTGCTTTCAGTAGGCTTTTTTCATGCTTGCAAAACTTGAGTTCATCTGTGTTATAGTGGATTTACTTCTCTCTAAGCCATGTAGGAGTATACAGCAAAATACATGTAATACACAGAGACTAATTCACATTCATATTCTCTGTTCCTTATCTAACTCACTTGAGCTAACATTAGCAGAATAAACACAGAAAAAAATTCCTGAAAATACTAGATTTCAAATTCACACCATGAGTCTATCATTATTATTATTATTATTATTGGGGGAAAAAAAGAGCTTTATTGCATCTCATCAAAATCCTTCACAATCTGGAAAAGAGGAACATTCACATCTGTTAAATTGCTGAGACAGCAAATAACAAAGCAACAAAACCCTTTCACATATAATTGCTCAAATTTATTATTAGACTAAATAATGCCTACAGCTTTCCATTCTTTTATGAGTCTAAATTAAGGAGTATCAGTTAGTCTTACTGGGATATTCCTTGAAGTTCCAAGGGTCCACATGCTATTTTACAGTTGCTTTAAAAAGCTCTGACAGAAACAGGATTCTATGACAAGTATTCAGCATTGATAGCAAAAATAGCAGAAGTGGACAACAGTAAAAATAATTGCATTTACAGTTTAAGCTTCATACTCCTAAAACACACCATGCAACCAGTAATGCTACTTTATGAAAGATGGATTCAGTATTACATTATAAATTCTATCAGCTAAATAGTTGTGACTATACTGGAGTTCATTTCACAACTTAATTTGGATGCAATTATTATAAAATACTTTGTTGAAACTTCTAATATTCACGTTTACTACCTTATTTTATTATTGCATTAAAATATTCATTAAGAATTATCAAGCACCGCTCCATATAATTCTATAAGCTACCTCTGCTTTTCACATATAGGATCCCTAGAGAACACCAAGATTTTTAGCTCACATTTTTCCCCTTGTATTTACTACAAAGAGAACTGAACTTCTCCCAGTTTTATTCTTCATATAATCAATATGACTGACAATTAGTATTTCCTGCATTAATAAAGCACTGGGAAACTACTGCAGGTTTCCTCCTTTCACTATCTCGTGAAAAGCCTGAAAAACAGCCTGCAATCTGATGAATTCTGAACTCATGTCAAGCTCCATAGGAAGCTCATTCTTCTATCTGCACCTGGATTAGCAACTAAAATGGACCTCTTCTCTACCACCCGATGTACATTCCTCTTTTAAGCCTTAACACTCTTGCTTCTAGAATCAATTAATAATATCATCCTCAAAACAACCACATGACCAACTCTGCAGTCACACGGTATAATGAAACAAAGGGACTAGTATGGCTTGATTATGAAGAGACCCCGGTGCTGTACAAAGCTTAAATTATTCAATTCCACAAAACACACCACTACATATCTTTAAATATCAGCAAACGTTAGGAATGTATTTAGCTAATAAAAGCAAAGAATCATTTTTCTTAGATGATATCTTAATGCCTCAAAGAAGCTTACTGCTCACAACTTCAAAAAATTTACTTGAAGCTCACACACACTCAGTCTCAATAGGAAGACAAGTTTTCTCAAATATGCCCAATAAACAAATGTTTCTCCAGAACCTGGAAGCATTAAACAAAAAACAAGCAGCAATTTAAAACACTGACTATGCAACAGCCACTAGCTCATCACCAGTGAATCCCATGTAGTGTCCCTCATGACGGCTTAAAATCTTCAATAAAACCCCATGCATGCAAGTTCAGTCTCCAAAAAGAATCCAAAAGAGAAAAACAGAAACCTTGAATCTCTTATACTCAGGATACAACATTCCAAGCAAATAAGTTTGATGCAAAAAACTCATTTTTCAGGTACAATGAAATAGCAAGGCTATACCTAGCAGAAAGAAATCACACTTGAGTAACATCAAAGCTAGAAAGCACAGCATTACCTCCTTAGATGGCAGCACACAGTCACAAGCTCTCACACCTCTTTGCTTTTAGGGACTGAAGATATTTCCACCAGTAGAGCATCCCTGTTTTGGTTGAAAAATATTTTTTCTAACTTCTTTTTTGGAAGTGGTGAACTTCAGAGCAAGAAAACTTTCTTCTTTCCACCAAGTCCTTGCAACTGAAAGTAGTAAATGGATTCTACACACGAACTTAAAAAGAGAGGCCCAGGTGGAAGCTATATAAGACTTAGAAACTGAAACACCTGGGACAGAAAAATCTTTTACCCTTTTCAAGTGATTTCAGCTGTGGCCAAGGGATGGGGTGAGGGGTCCTTATTTGCTACCGAAAAGCAAGGATTAATGACAATCTCTTCCAGTAATTTGCTTTCTCTCAAGACTGTGCTATGTTCTGAAAGCCAAAAGACAGTGAGCTCAAGATAACACTTCTCTCTCACGTCCTCCTTTGCTTTCTCCTCTGCTGTATAGTCACTACGGTCACTTTTTGAGGACTTGTTGATTTTTGGGTTTTTCCACAGTATTTATCACTACTCAAAATTAAGTTAATTGTAGGTAACTTTCATTATTTTGATAATTCATCATAGCACCAAGCTGGTAAATACAGCTAACCAGAAAGCTTAGCACAGTATAAAAGTCGATCAGAGGAGCAGTGAGCATGAGCAAGTGATCAAATTCCAACCAATACCTTCATTTTAAAATGCCAAGCAGAAACACCTGTGATTGTCCTGAGGCAGAATATGGGTCAAGACTGTGTCTGATGTGGTTATTTGGGTAGAATTTAGGCTGATAAGCTGCAAGAGCCATCTCAGCTCTTAAACTGCAGCCTCTCCTCCAGCCTAATGAAAGGCTTGTCATATAATGGCTACCATTTACTATGTTTAAAGCAGTTATTCAGAAATACAATACAGAACACAGGATAACTGGAAGTATGACCATCTCTCAGTACAGCTGAGGAACACAAAATGTTTTGTTTCTTTGAAGCAGCTCCCCTTGAGGCCATATGTCCTGACAGGTTCGCTGCAATCCTGTGACTACAGACGTGGACTAATCACTCCTGTTTTCCTGTGGAGTGCCACCCTGCCTGCCTGGTGTGCACAGAACAGCAGCTCTTCCTTGCAGCTCAGCTTTGCTCTCCAGACACCACCAGACCTCACACTGCCCGTGCTTTGAGCCAGTTCTCTCTTCAGTGTGGCATGGGGTCATCATGCTGCAACCCCTCCATGGCCATGAGGTTGGCAGGCCCGTCCTGCTGGCCAAAGCTGGTCACCTCCACCAGCTTCATCCACTCCCTCACCCAGGAATTTACACACCCACATTAATTGGGGAGATTATGCAACACATACACTGGCTCTCCATAGGTAACAATCTAAAAATACATGCTTTATTTCCCCATAAGGAAAAGCCTCAGAGAAGTACACCATAATTATCTTTAAAGAGTTAGTACAATAGGTGCCTATATTCACAAAGCAAAGGTATTGTCAGAAGAAGAAATCTGCACATGGCAGCAATGTGCTGTTCTTCAAAGATGTGTGACTCCTGCTAATACTGTAAATTATTTATACATATTATTTGGACACAGGTTGGATTCATCTTGTGAACTATATGCCACCTAATGTTCCCTTCTACAGCTCAAAACAACCGATTTACTAAATCCTTCTTATGCCATGACAAAAAGAAATTAGGCTCTTCTACACCTATACAGTTCAGAATAAGGCCAAATTGAATGCCTCTCCCTTCACAACTTTTAGATCAGTTGCAGATTCTTTTCTTTCAACATCTCTGCTTAGGGAAGTAGCTGCTGTTAATGCTGCCTCCAAGAAAGCCAACTCAAGTCAGATTTACCAAGACTATCACTGAGATTTCTCAAAAGTGATTGAAAAATAAAAACTGAAGAAGCACAATGGAAAACTGGCCACGCCCCAGTCCTGAAATAAAATAGCAACGATGTCATGAACCAGACAGATACAAGTAGCGCAGCAAGGCAGAAATTAAGGAAAAAAATAGGATTAAGTAAAAAGATAAAGGAACAGTAATGTCATATGAAGATTTAGTTTAAAGTATTATGAGAACTACATCCATACAAGCAAACAGTGAGGCCCAAATTGAGCAGACCTCCAGAACAAAACACTGAATGCTAAGGACCCAATGTCCAACATTCGATGTATTTAGAGGATTTTAATGGCTATTTGATGTAACCTGTTTCCAAAGACTGGATGCTTAGCAGCAGATGAGCATATCAGGTGCACCTCTGAGGAACATCCTTCAGTTTCAACTGTGAAAAGAATCCAGAATCCGCAGATCCAAACACCTGGAAGAGCAAAAGTGTTGCCCCTCAAAGCACAAATCTAATCCAGACTAAATGGGCAATGCAGACGTGCTAGAAGTCAGAGAGAGCAGTAGCAACACTAGCTCTCTGGACAGGGCGAGGCAAAATGAACAGGTTGGCCATGCAAGCGAAGTGTGAACAGCATACTTTGTTGAGAGGCAGAACCAAAATTGTGCATGCTGAAATTAAGATACTGTTAAGGCTGCTTTTTATAATCTCATTTAGGTTTAGGTGATGGCTTAATACATTAAGCTTTTCAAGAAGTAATATGATGGTAAAACAGGACTTCTTCATCCAGAGAAGTGTAGTATAGTTCAGAATTTAGTGCCTGTTTTCTCTCTGTTACAAAGTAATGGGGTAATTGGTACATTTTTGTTTTTACAAAAGGCTTTTTAGTCACTGGTTTGCATGTTCTGAATAGAACAATGAAGTTCAGTATGATAAAATCTACACACAGTAAATTGCATTAAGCTACTAATTAGCAGTTTCTTAAGCTATACCTGACACGTTGAATCTATGACACTATTAGGAAAATGATAAGTTCTGTGGAAAACAAAATTTATATAAATATCTCTTCCTTTTGCTAACAGTGAAAACCAAAGACTGGAGAGATTTCACCCATAACACTATTAGGATAAAAGGCTTAGACCTAATTATTAAATAGGAAATTTTCCTTGCTCATTTTGGTTAGATTGTATCCAGTGAATCAGTGTTCATGAGTCTAAGAGTATACAAACTAGTGCTTATGCAGCAAAGGAAACATGGCAAGATTCGTGAACAGATTGTGTTCTTGAGGGCTGTCACGAGGAATTGGTAACATGATTATTGGAGCCCTTGCAAGACCAAGACCAAGCTGAATCCAGTAAAACATCCAGCGAAATGGCTAAGTAAGCATTTTACAGGCTCCATTCAGTGCTGATATGGCTGCAGGCTGTCATATAGAATCTAAACTCTTCTCCATCTTCTATTCATTGGTGTGTCCTGAGCAGATGGAATTTGACAGTGATAACAGTGCTTTCTCTTAGCCAACTTTTTCAAAATCATGCCCTCCATCTTTATGAAAAATATGGTAATACGCTCGTGTTTCTACGGAGGAAAATAAATATTTAAGTGCAAGGCAGGGCAAACAAGCAAGTAAAGAATGGCAATAGCACTGACCATTCAGTTCCATGCCTGCCCAGATGTATCCCCAGTCGACTGCATTAGAACAGAAACTGAAGTGATCCAGAATGTGCTACCTAGTACTCTTATTAACCACAGCAGCTGAAGTATCACTGTCCATACTGAATTTTTCCGACAGCTGTTTTACGTTTTCTTCTCTTTTTTTCTATATATAATGGCCTAGTTACTTTGTATCTCCTCATACTTATTAGGAAAGTATTCCACATTTATCCTCTGCTTTTCCACTGAGTCTACCACATGGGCAATCTGACAGCTGAATTATGTATGGCACTGCTGTCAGTCTCAGAGATACAAATGTTTTTCTCCTACAGCCAACAACCTGAACCCATTTAGCACCAAGCTTACACAACAATAAGCAGAAGTAGCACCATACCTCTACCTCCCAAACACTCCAATCACTCCTACTAGCAATCTTTATTTTATCTTGCAAGATTTCAGATGGACAGCTCTGTCTAAACTTCACTTTAAAAATCAGTATATACTTTCATATCACATTGCATAAGGCTGATGGCATTAAAATTAACCTTCATCTTAAGACAAAAATCTTCGTAAGACAAAGCATCTCATTTTTAAAATGCATAAATATTTTCAGGAGAGCTATATTTATGCAAACACTGCTACCACAGGCAGTTGGACTTGGCAGTTCATGCATAGGTGGATTAAAGAGAAAGGGCAGGGAATGGGTCAGATGCAGAGGAAGAGCTGGTCACTTCATTTATTTACCTAATCTGCTTGGCTATTGCCGGCCAAGTTTGCTCTTGGAACAATGAGAAAGGCCAATTAATTTATCAATCTGTACTCCTCTCTGCCATAACATATTTTCCCCTTGCCAACAAAAAACGTGTCCATTATCAGCCAGGTCCCTGTCCTCCCAGGCAGCTCGTGCAGCTGTATAATTACACTTCTTCCCTTGACAACTTGCATGATTGTTTTCCTAACAGTATATTACTTCGTTAGTACTTTCCAATATACGTTATTTTTAAACTGTCACTTTTGCCCAACTCATCCCAATTCGCACTCGTCTGTTTATCATAACAATCATTAATAACTGTCACTCCACGCCATCAATTTAACGAACTCACTCCCTCATTAGCATGTTCTAGCATTTGTTCCGTAGAAAGGCTGATTATTTTCTACAACAGGCCAAGCCAATTACTTTAGTGAAATGGAATCACATTAATCAAAACTTAACAAGGTGGCAAATTTAAAGATATCAGATTGCAAAAGACAGCATAACTAATATGTCAATGTCAGAGATACTACGTAGGTATGCAGCAGCTGTACTAAATATATCTCTTCATGAAGGCCACATGAATTTTGACATTTCATATGATCTGACAACTACCAAAGTGATATTAGAAAGCTGCAGGCTGGGCTGAGCTGCTCCCAATGGCTTCTGCACATTCTGGCAAGGGCAGCAAAGAAATGCAGAGTGAGGAGAAAAAGGAAACGGTGACTAAATATGTCCACAATGCCTGGTAGATGGCACTTTATCATGTCCCTCCATGCCAAGATACTTTCTTTTACACTTTAAATGATGATGCTCATCAACTGTACCCTGACAGCTGCATCAGAACCAGCTGTAAACATGTAACATCCATCAGTGTGAAAATATGCCGACACAACAAACACATATTAGCTTTTACCTTTTGGTCTACGTGGCAGAGACGATGGAAGATTCTTCCAACAGCACCTTTCTCCTTTTAATGAGTAAATTCACCCTTTTATTTTTCTCTGTCATTTTTAAAAAAGGTTTAAAGTCAGAGAGCCTGCATCCCAAATCTTCACACAATCCAACAGTTCAACCATTTCTAAATATACTTTATTTATGCAGCAGCAGAAGGTAAGCACTCACCATTAGTCCTTGCCAGTGGACAGGAAATTACAGCTTTGTTAAACACATCTCAATGCTCTTTGGTTTTCCATACAGAAAGAAGCAAATGCTCATGGCTCATTAGAAAAAAAAAAAAAAATTAAACCAGAGAAAAATATCCCTAGGCTTACAACTTCTGTTGTATATTATTATTAAGCTTGGTTATATCATACAGTTCAAGAAATTGCACAGTGATTCATTTTTTACAACTTAAATAGCTATTTGCTTCAGTTGCCAGGTTGAACATGATAAATGTATATGATAAAAAAGAACAAAGAGAAGGGCCAGTTCTTATAAACCTACAACATTAGTCAATGTATTAACCCATTCCTTTCCAACTGCTGCCATTTTAGTGTTCATCATGCATGAGTCAGCTCACTTCAACCTGTTCTACTAAGTATTTGGATTTGGACAAATATATGATAATATATATGATTATACAAAGAATCACTCGTTTTCGTTACTCTCCAAACTACCAGTATTTTTAAAATGCAATGTTAAGCCATGACCAAATCTAAAATCAGAGGAAAACTGGATTAAACAGAGCTCAAAGATCACCTCACCCATCCCATACATGTTGATATAATCAAGTTTATGCAGTTTTTAGTCAAAGTATATACATATAAAAAAGAACACTTGTGAGAGGGTGCACTCATTTGCCCATTCTCATGTTTACCAATACTTCTTGTGAGAAAACTTCTCCTTATAATCAGTCTATATTCCTTCTCCTACCATGTGAGAAGGTCATAATGGTTATAATAACCATTATTTGTTATTCTTCCTCTAAAGACTCTGCAGAACAGTTGCTTACTAAGAAAAGACAGTGGCCATTTTTCACATCCTTGCAGGCTTATACACTTCTTCCTCCCAACACCTATCCTAATTTGAGTTTTTTCCAATTTGCTTTTAGCAGTCAAAAACACCATTTTAATTTCTAAGATAATACTCTAATGTAGATACTCATGTAATTAGAATTTTTGCCAAATTAACTCACTAACACACTTAGCCTGCTTAGAAATACTTGTCCCATATTATATCGACTAGTATCTTCTGGGTTCATTATTTCTAATTAAATTCAAATGACACATTAATAGATATTAAACCTTTACATGAGAGATGTCATAACCTAAGATTTAAATGTAGGATTAATTTATCTAGAAACATCAATTTTTAATATTAACACAAGCATTTCTGGAAAAAAATTAAAAAGAGTAACAGGAACAAGATTTTTTACATTTGAGCCCTCAAGTGTGGGAGAGAGGAAGTTCAGATTGCTTCGAGGGACACTGGTGATACAGCTAAAAGTGAAACTTTCTCTGCAAATGCTGAAATGCTCTTCTCTTTTAACTCGCCTTTTCATGATTACAGGAAAGTGAACAAGATCAACAGAAAACAGAAACGAAAACACCATCTCATTTCACATCTGAGAAGACATCAGCAGATTTACACTCCCCATTCTGGATTTTCTTGATCCAAGGACAAGAACTAAGCCTTCACATCACTCAAATAACTAACTTTTCTTTCAGCTGTTTCTACAGACACCGTGTAGCACACGGATGGTGAAGAGACAACACGAGGTTCACCAAACCAGTGACTGCCAAACTGCAGCTGAAGCAGAGCCGAGGCCAGGAGTGAGCACTGCTCCTGCCCTTCACTGACACTCCACTCCTCTGGGCACCAAGGCTGCAACAAGGGAGCATTTCTACTTCCACCCCCACCCAACCACCAGCCTGCTAAAAGAAATATTCCATTTTCCTCGCAGCAATAACTATCACCATGATAGTAACTAAATATGCATTTCCACTATTTTCTCCACTATTCAGAACAGAACTTTTAAAGATATTACTTTAAGGCTTAAAATGCACGTAAAACAACAGTCTATATTAAAATAATGGATTAATGTATCAACTTGTTACCACTAACTACTACTTTTGAACTGTATTTTATTAATTTAGTTATTGCTTAGAAGACTCCCTCCAAAGCAATATATTCATATCTCTTTCCTTTTGCTATCTTATTCTTTCATATCAATTAATAGCCAAAGATGACAACTTGAGCAAGTCTTTGTAACAGTTCTCACTTTGTATGAATAAATTATGCATAACAATATAGCTCTGTTCACAACCATTCAAGGCAGAATATATTCTCATCTGATGTATAACAATTTGGAATTGACCTGCTAAATATAAAAGTAAATAACAAAGTTCTCTACCACAAATTATGCTAAAAGCTCCATTGTCATCTATTCCTGTGCATCACTTAGTTAGAAACGCAGAGACGCTTGTCTTTTTTAAACCTTACACTATGAACCGTGGCATCTTTGAACTGCTTCCAGGAAGGATGTGGTGTACATATTAAATGAGCATCATGAGTAGCAACATTACAGCAGTTGAAATGAAATTAAATTTCTGGATTTGGAACGATCCATTTCTTTCAAGATACATGTAAAAATTTAGCTGCTGCCTTTTCAGCGTGTGCTGCATGTTCTGTCTAAGATTAATCCCACAGGAGGTTTTTTTATTTCCTACTCTGCCTATCTTTCATCTTCACCCCAGACTAAGCAGATGGATGTGAATTCAAAGTTTTCTGATCTTTAGCACAAGTTATGGAGGGTTATCTTTGGCTGTATATCTTTCTGCTGGCAGCACTCCCTTGGTGATGAAGGATTAACCACCACAGCTGTCTCTTCCCAGAATGATGCAGTGCAGCGCTCCTCAACACGACAGCATCACTTAATCTTAATGTCCGCTCTTCCAGCGCAGCCGCGCAGGACAAAGCCAATCAACATCAGATGCCACCAAGATGGACCTACTGCTTGGCCCTGGAGTCTTTCACCCTCACACACCTATTAATCAACATCATCCAGACCAATCCCAGTGTTCACTTCTTTCAAACCACAGTTAAACTAAGCTAGGTTTTATATTAACAGACCGAGAGATACAGAAATCTACCCACAGATAAAGCATGCATAGGCAGAACTGTAGAGCAAATTCAAATCAAGTTTCAAACCTCCTTATTTACAAAACAAAGGTGTTTATTTTGTTTTAAAGCATAACTACCAGAATTTCAACTTTTTACATATTGAAATTCACTAATAAGAAAAGCTGCCTATTATCTTTCATGTCTCCAAAGACTCAAGGCATAACTACAACATCTTGAGCTTGATGTTTTTATGAGGAATTTTTCTATCCCACAAATACAGAATGCACATTACCAGAAGTTCCTCAGTCTTCTTCAGACACATATTATCTTGCCAAGATTTATTTTCTCTACTATAACCTATTGCACGCAGACTGTTTAGTATTTTCCCCTCTTCTATCTGCTCCCCCCAGTTTCAGAGCAATTATAACATAGCTCCTTCCTTTATCCCTCCTCCTCTTTTTAAAGCTAGCAAGTTCTCAACAGCAAACGCAATAAAATAGTAAATTATTGCTAGAGTTTACTAAACAAATGCAACCTAGTTAAATTTAGAAAAATCTTCGCTTTTGCTTACATTTGCAATTTTACTGCTGAACTACTGGTATTTCTTACTTATGCAACATTAAAATGTATAAGAAATCCTCTTGTGTGCTATATGCAGCAACTACTCTTGATTTATAATACCCAATTTAGAAAAAAACCCCACAACTAAACCTGATTTAAATCACAGATTACTCTGTAAAACACAAGCAAGGAACTATTCCAAATCCTAAATGTAATTTAAACATATTTATATTTTACAGTGATATATTTTCCCCCATTCCTTGTCTTACTACTGTAAACTTTCTGTAATTATATAAGCAATTTCCCTGAGGTCACAACATTGATCACAGTTATATATTGCTCAAGTATTACAAAACATAACTTGCAATAAAATATTGCTGGACATCACTACATAATTTCACATGAAGAACTGCACAACTGAAGTTCAAGAGTGCTGAATTTGGCAATGGGGTGTTTTCCATAGATTATTCATTTCCTCCTCATTCCACCATTAAAAGACTATTGTTGAAATATTACCAAAAACATTAAGTTCTCATATCTAGAAATGTGTAAGAGGGCAGAATGAGGGAGAAGATCATACGAAACATTTTACATGGGAAGCCAAGGCATACCACCCCTCTGCGTTATTCCTTTCCTTCACCGCAACGTCACCCCACAAAGTGTCACAGACATATAATGCACTGGAAGGGTTCAGAGTAGAAAAACCCCACAGGAGTGCAGCTCAATTTTTAGTGTTTCTGGTTGAGCGAGAGTTCTCACACACTTAATGAGAGGAGAGTTCACAGCTCTCAATGCACTATGCAAATAGATGTTATTTAGGAGCAGTTAGTGTTGGCATGTTGCACAGCTGAGCTGACGCACCAGTCACTGAACACTAGTTAACAAATGCAAGGCTCCCCTTCGGGAAGTCGCTGATAAAAAAAAGGAAATGAAGAATTGAAGATGAGGAGATGAGTATTTTAGCTCACTGTGAAAAAGCAGTGGCAATAAAAGGCTGAAGACGAGTCATTCTCCATGTATATTATACAGACAGCAAACAAACTGCAAGCATATGCTTTGATACTGATCTCCCATAGGTTTGAGCAGGTTGGGCTCATTACCTATACGGGGAGTTCTCAGAGAGCATTCAGTCATCCAAACTGATTAGCAACACACACTTCCTCAACTAACTTCTTCATTTCAAAACTATAAACATGACCCCCTCATAGACGCGCCAGCCAAAACAGTCACCTGGCTGCAACCAACCCAAACCAACTCGTTGATAAAAAACCCAGAGGTGAGTCTGCAGCAAGCCACTGTGGAGACTGACTGAGCTCCCTAAGGGGCAGGGCGGACCTGCAGGCCCTCCTCAAGGCCAGGAGCTGTGATTGCTGCCTGCAGATCAGGGCACTTGAATGAAATAAACTCCGAGTGACTGTTTCCAACAGCGCCTCGTGCAGACCTAGGCAGCGTTATGTCTCTCATTTCTGGAAGGCAAATGAGTAAGGCAATTCCACTTCCCCAAAAGGATCACTGAAAACAGTACTCCAAAAAAGGAACAAAGATGACAAAGAAGCACGAGTTTCAAAGTAAGCAGCTGGGAACTCCCTTCTTTTAACTAACAGGAATGTAGGAACACCAAATTGCAAGAGAGTCAGATCCACCTTCAAGTAACAAAGGAGAAATCCTTGCAAATCTGAGAGTATTTAAGAAAACTTACTTTTCCAGAAAGTTACCTCTTAAAAACAAAAGTGCAATGCTAATATAATACATTAAAGAGATGACTTCTATGTTACAGAAAGATTCCAAGGACTGTGTTAAAGGATGGGTCCGTGCCAAACCTGTGAGCTTCATTAGCTAGCGAGGCTCCCCAAGGTTCACAAGAGTTTGTGCACAAGTATCAGCTTCTTCCTTCAAGTACTGCAGTCACTGATTTCAGGTACTATGCTGGTCTTGTCTAATACCCTGCAGTGCCTAAGTATCTTTAGAATACTTTAGAATAAAATAGTAATAGTCCATTGACTGCCATGCCACGAATGAGCACTGATCCAAAAACACTGTCTTTCAAATCACAGGAGACCTTCTGCTGGGGTTTACGACGGAAAAAGGAAAATCTGCCAATGAAATATCAAAAAAATTAATCAGCATTGGAGAGTTTTCAGGAGCAGTTTTCTTCTGAACAATTTAACAATACAAGATCTTTTTTCTCCACAGTCCTCTTGAAGGATACTATTGACTCAACGCAAAGCTACTGCACAGAAAACTGACTGAAATCTCCTAAAGCCATGTCTCAAAACCAACAGTAGCAAATTAAGTTTTGGAAGACTTCAGCTGTCTCTACATATTCAAATCCCAAACCCTCTAAGTTTTTCTTCCTCTCTTAACAAATCACACCCCCAATGTTTTATATATTCATTATTGCCAGCAAAGATGACAATATAGGAATGACAGCAACAAGTCAGTAGCTTTTTTTTATTATCTCTCAACACAAAAGTAAACACATTTCAAATACTAAATAGAAATGCCTGCAGCCATCCTGCTTTGCAGATCCAGATCTCTTTTTAGGTAAAGTATATTATATTTTTCAAGCTATTCAATGGTCAGGAATACAGTATAATGTCTTGTAAGATATTCTTTTCTCATAAATTTAATATCTTAATTTCAAGTTCTGAAGTTAAACAGCTATTTACAGACATACACTTAAAGACAAGGAGGCCTTCTGAAAAATGAAATTAATATAACAGAAAGAAAAGGACCTCAGGGAAAAAAGTGGACTAAACCATTATAAATCAATCAAAAATAAATACCAAATACCAGATAAACCATAACAATATAAAGGTCTGACAATTTATCTGGGCAAAAACAAACAGCCTTTTTTCTTTTTAGAGACAAATTTAAAATCATTTGTCTGTTACCTTTATCCACAAAGAGCAACTGGTTAGAAGCACAGAGTAAACCAGGACCTCAGCTATTGAAAACAAGAATTTTCTGAGTATTTTTAGGAGGCCACACCAGAGCTGAAATCTTACATTCATGAAAACCACTAAGCATATTTTTTATGCTTAAGAGAATAAAACTGCCACTTGTGAAACCTTGTGCTTCCCTGGCACAATAGTCTCTGTTGCAGATGGTTGAAAGTGTTCCTTGTCTGAAGTACTGAAATTCAGGGAATATGAGCAGTTTATAGATCCACTTGCTCCCCTAATTTGAGGAAGGGCCCATGAACACTTCTATTTAAATAACCACTGAGCAAATGCTGAATGAAATTTTAAAAATTTCTCAAGTTACTTTGAAAAGCGAGTTCAAAATCTTAAGTCCTAGATATCTTAGATTTTTTTATTGACTACTTTCTTGTTATAAGGGCTGGGTTAAAGAAAAAGGTGCTGCCACTATAAGACAGCAAACTTCCCACAATAAAAGCTCAGCATCATCATGTGACAAAAGGGGTTAACTTATCAAATACCATTAAATTATAATCAAGGGCCTTTGTATTCAGCTTATACCCTTGCTTGCATTTGTCAAGGGATGATAACAGACGGCTTACAAACTCTCTCCTCATTACTAATTCATTTTTTCACACACCTGTTAATTATTAGCAGCACATAATTATTAACAAAAACCATGCATCAAAGAGGTTATTTGGATATATTGTCACCTACATCTGATTTATGCCAGTGGAGAAAACCATAAATATATTTCACTGCTCACATAAAGAGGGGGAGAGGGACAAAAAACGTGGGGGTAGAAGGAAGACATGGGGCAGAGGGGTGAGGGGTGAATGTGCTTTAAGCAGCTTTTTGATTTTTAAAGTGCAAATTAAAATCCTTAAATAGCATTGTCTTTGCTATGCCTCCTCACCCAACATTGTGAGAGTAGAGTCACTAAATTTAGTAGAGGGGAAAAAAGGTGCAAACAACAAAAAAAAACCCAAAACCAAACAATTCAATAAATCAAGACTCTTGATGCTTGTAACTAAAAATGTCTAATACTGGCATTAAAAAAACCAAAACACACAGAAATCCTGAAACAATACAAGCAAACAAAACCAAGACCAAACGAAAACAAACCAACAGTAGGGATTTTAACTCCAGAGTTCTGGATTAACTCCAAAGGGATCGTTAATATCTGTCTATTACTTTTCTGAAGTTTCAAAGGCCCAGTAACGCTGTCTGTGTCTTAACAGGCTACAGCAATGATCTGTGTTTAACACTGTCTCAAACAAATACAGCAAAGATTAATTCTGAAAAACTAGTTAGAATTTCTATATGGATACCCCATTATAGCTTAAGATCACAGTAATTTAGAAAATCACTACAGAAAGAGAAAAGGCATTTTTAAATGTAACTGATGGCTATTCATCTCAACATGCATCATCTTGTCAGGAACTTCAGAAAATACATAAAAGGGCAACCCACTGACAAAGGAAACATAATACAACATTTTGCCTCTGTTCTTCGACTTCCATACTGTCTCTCTCCCAGCTTCAAAGGCTAACAAACTTTTGAAGAAGGCTTTTAGAAAAGGAAATCACTTAAAATCACCAGCTCCATGCAAACCAGGTGGCTAAAGCCCTAAGTGGAAGTGGACGAAATTCCCACTGTTTGGGGAGTGAGAAACTTTGACTCGGCAGTGTATTGGGGGTGAATGACTGTGGTCTGACAAAGCTGGACGTACAAAATCACCTTCCTGGAGCTTCAAAGAATAGATCAGACCTTCTTAGGAGGGAGAACAGGACATCCAAGCAAGATGCACTCACTGTCTGTCCACACGGACATGGGGATAAATTCGGATCGCAGTGTTTGGAACAGTGAAGGAGACTGGTGGATCTTTTCTAAAACATGCACTTATTAGTAGATACTCAGAACACTCACCATTCAAATCGTGCTTTCCTGCCCATCCTTTTAAAGAGAGAGACAGTATTTTCATTTGAGTCATCATCACCATGCACCACAGTGCTGGTTAAAGATCACAGCCTAAGTGTGTGAACTAGAGCCTTATTCTGTAAAATCAGAACGAAATTTTGCTAAATGTAGCTCAATTGGCAAGCAACAATTGTCAGAAAGCAATGCACTTCCAGCAGTTTTTATCCAGAAACACAGAGCTGTACTGGTTAAATTCAAAACTTTGATACACACACACACACAAAAAAAAAAAACAAAACACCACCACCACAAACCACCTACACCACCACCACCAGAAAACCCACCTCCTTTGTTATATGGAATTTTTGGTAACAATAAACTATCACTGCAAGAAAACAAAACAAAACAAAAAAATTGTTTTCTTGTAACAGTTATCACCACAGTTGTGCAAAGAGAAGTCCTCAGAAATTTGATGTTACTTGTAGAATTCATATTTGTTTCTCTTTACTGTGCTTTTATCTCTCTCCTAACAGAAAGTTTAAGCTCAGGTTTGGTGCTATGGAGCCTTTTTTCTATGGTGTTTGTTCACATCAGACCAGATAACTTCACTGCTATCCACACAACACTGCATGAACTTAGTAACTTAGAGAAGAGTTGTGCTTAAAAAACAAGACGCATGACAGTATTTTGTCACTCCCTTCTTCTCTGGTCTTAGAGCTGCACATACTAATCAGCAGTATTTCTCTACAGGAAAAGGCCATTACTTTTAAAGGCCTGAATTTTCCAGGGGATTGTAAGAAAACAAACATTTCAGACACTTAAGAATTTAATTTTTTGATTAAAATTGCCATCAGAGCATTAAATTGGCAGGCGAGCCTTCAGTTGAGTACTGCTAACATTAAGTTTTATCAGCAGTTGAATTGCTGCTCTAGTTTTTAGCACAAACAACACATATATAAAAAAGTGAAGAGCCCAAGTATTCGGCTGCAGGGAAAGTAAACAACATTAAGAGAGAAGATACTTCTTAAAAAAAAATTGATTCAAGACCTACGTGCAAACTAAATCCAGTGCTTCCAAAGTCAGTTTCCTAAATACTTCCTCATCTAAAAGGGAATGTACAGAACATTATCTGCTGACAAAAGCTGAGTACTTTCCTTTCTAGACACTTGTAACGCAGTTTCGTAAGGTAGTGTGGTGCTGCATATTAGGACAGTTAATGTTCCTTGCTGAGAAAGGAACCAAAATCCAGTCTAAATAGCACAGACAAAACACTCTTTTGCCAGCGTCCAAAAGGGAAAAAGGAAAGCAAGGTCTTATACTAGTTCTGTTTTAAAACTAAACAGTGATAGCAAAAACATCAATAGGTGATACTCTATTTTCATTCTGAAATTAGTAATAAATATCACAAAATTATTAAAAACATAACAAAACAACTGCAATTAAAAGAAAACCTCTACTGACCAAACATCTCTTTTCCACACAATACACCTAGCATATGTCGGCATTTTTTTAAAGATATTGCTGTAAAAGTGTTAAGGAACCTGAAATGCCCATAGTTCTTTCCATTATCTCCTTTACATAAAGAGAGTGTGTTCACTCTTTTACTTGCAAGGGCAAAAAAAATTTAAGAAATTCAAACCTCTTCTTTGTTCAAAAGCCTTGCCAGTTCCTGTTCTTAGTGATTTATTTGAAAAAAATGTTAAGTAGTAGGTGTTAAAATCACACATGTGATAAAATTACTATTTTTTTTAAATCTCCTCTGCAATAAATTTTATAAATTCTGATTGCTAGTTATTCAAGCCGTCAAAGCTTTGCCAACAATAGCCAGCAGAGGTCTATTACTGAAGTAGTATTAATATAGACATCATCACCAATTCAAAGCAGATAATAAAGGACTGACACATTTATTATCATTATTAATTAACAGTTTTCTGAGATGGAATTAAATCAATATGCTGCTCTGATATCATTTTAACTAGTTATGCAAATCAAACATTTAGAGCCCATGAAAGGATATAAATGCCATTCAAAATTCACTTCACACTTATTACTGTAATATCAGAACTTTCAGGCTTTGCTAGTAAAAAAAGGACTTAATGCTCATTTAATTACACTCAGACATAAAGCTTATGGAATGAAAGTTGAAATAGCTGATTAGTTAGGAAGTCACAGTAAGGCTATAACACTAGGGATAGACAATGAGATAATAATGTGAAAATGCAGAGCTTTTGCTCAGAGTTGTTCTGGCAGATCCTATTAAAAAGAACAATGACATGTGTAGGAGAAAATGTTTTAAAATTACAAAGTTGAAGAATCTTTCCTAAAGCTAGGAGAAAAAAGAAACCATTAGTTGTCACTTACATAAATAGAAAAATGCTATGTTAAATCATGTAACATTTTTTTCTAATTATGCGATTACAATATTTAATCTTTCAGATGTGAAATTTTAACTATTTGTCTGCATAAACAACATCATTAAAGAAGCTTCTCTGGCAGAACAAGATTCGATACAGTTGCTAGGAGAGAATCAGCAGCCAGCAGCCTGGCGAGGGGCTCCTGGCTGCTGCCACTGGAGATGACAGCCTGACAGATTAAAGAGTCCCGGCTGAGGTCAGAGCCGGGCCGAGCTGGCTGCCAGCAGCTGGCCCTTGGCTAACCACACTGGCCACTTAAGATCAGGTTCTAGGCCACCCCTCCAGCACCATGCAAACAGAGCATCTCTAGGAAACCCTCATCAAAAGGCCAACCAAAGGTGGCTGATAAAGAAAAAAGGACAAAGACCCAGGAGGCTTTTGATCTCACGCATCTTTGATCTTTGGACTTGTGCACTAAGCACAGGAGCTTTGTGTGCGGGTGCCCAGGGCTGCCCTTCACTCTATCCACAGGAGACTTTAACAGGGCTCCCAGCAGCCCAGGATCTCACAAGTTGTATGCAGTCTGCACTGCAGAAGACCCTAACAAAATGTGGGTTTTGCCTAGTCACTGTGAATAACTATCAAACCACCATGTTTTTCAAATCTGTGGGATGTTTACCTAGATTATTCCCACAGATGTTGAGCCTGCACCCCTGCCTGCTTTCCACACTTCATTGGGCTTGAAGCTTAATATGGAACTTACTAAGACTGCAGGAGGGGAAGTGACAGACTTCTTACTTAGAGCAGTGTCTGAATTTATCATGGTCACAAAATGAAAGCTGTGGCAGCGCAGGAAGATTTCTCCATTCAGTACACTCCATACTTCAGGGACAAAGCTCAGCCTAAGTCTTAAAACAAGCAGTCACAGAACAGATTTATTTGCTGAGCAAAAAGGATCTTAGGAGATCCTAAGTAGGACTTAGAGGATGAGGTAACATTCCTTGGGTGCTAAGACACTGGATCAGAAAGATAACCGACTATTTACAGAGTAAGGCAACTCAGATCTCATTGCTCAAAACTGTTAATCACTAATGAAAAAACAATACATACAGGCAAAAAGTTAAAATTTTGTGAAAATTATTAGAAAAAGCCAACTTGCAGGATTCCTATCACTACATGAACTAAATATCTAGGTAAGTGAAAATAGTAGGTTTGCTAAATTGTCTGGCATCAATCAATAAAGTGAGGGCAGCCACATTCTGTCAAAGATAAGGGTAAAACTGAGCTCTCATCTCTACAATCCTTCTTGACCCATTTTATGACTACCAAGAAGCTTTGCTAGTAGCCAGAAGAACATTTAGACCTCTGAACTGAAGACAGGTGAGTTAATGCTCTTCACAGAGAAGTCGACTCTGGCCAATATACAAGAGAATTTTGTAGTCAGTCAGATGACTAACTTTCAATTCCAATTGGAAAAAAAAGTTCCCTTTTTTAGCACTGCCTGTACTGAAAAAAACAAAATATGGCACGCTGTGATGAATCACTTTTTGCACCCTGTCTCAAAACATGTACTTTAGGCATTAAATACCCAAAATGCATGTCTGGAGAGCACTCACAAGCCTAAAAAACTGCTCACCAACCTTTTTTCCACTCCTGTTCAACAATACTGAATCAGAAGTCCATCACACACCAATCAAACTGTCTGATAACCTTGATCAGGTGGAAAGAAAAAGAGGAAACAATCGAGCAGAGCTGCTCTGAGCACACAGAGCACTCTGGGCAATGGCCATTTTTATACAAACTAATTGGAGCATTTTACCTGTTGATTATCTGGGTTTTCAAAATTATCAGGTTTCAATTATCAGACCTTAACAAGGCATTCCCAAAAGCACTTCTGCATCTGCAAAAGCCCCCAGAAAAGCTGAAGTTTAAATATTTGTTGGCTTTATCTCTGGTATGGAATGGGAACAAACAACTTTTTCAAAATTCACGCCTTGTCACCACTCTGAAAGTATAGTTATTAGCATCTCGAAAGTAAAAAATTATTAAAAGGGGAAAGCTTTGCACCACACAAAGAACTGGGACAGCTGGGCAAAGTCTTATCTACCTATAAAAATGCCATCAATTCTAAAACAGAGACAGTCAGGTGATAGCTCTTCTGTGAAAAATATTTTATTGCCATCAGCTGTCTAGTGCCACGTAGCAGCTCAAGAGGAGGGAACAGTTTGTCACCAGGAAGGCGGATTCTAGGCACTACAATTGTTAGTTGAGACCCAAGGATCTAAGACTTTTTTTCAGTAACTGGGTTAGGGAGATCTGACAAAGCAGAAGAGCTCTGAACTGCAACCACCACTAGAGAGCCAAAGATAAGGATGAAAAAGGGCAGGGAGGAGGTCGGTGAAGGATTTTTAAACACAAATAATTTGAAGACTGGTCTGAAACAAAAGTTTCCCTAGAGGGGAAAAATGTTGGCAAGGATGGAGAATATCTTCCCCAAAATTCTGTTTCATTTAAAGGCGAAACATTAACTTCCCTTAACAGTCCAAAAGACAGAAAAGTGAAGGAAAACACAGTAGATGGCCAACACCTACTGTAAGAACCTCCCTGCAACTCTTTCCTTTTCCCACCTTCATGGCAGAAAAAGGTGGAAATGTTTTTCTTTGGGCTCACTTCATTCAAGACTTCTTTCTCACAGAATACTAGCATAGGGAATGTTGTATTCTCCACACAAAATGAAAACTTACATCTTAAGTTCTGAAGGTGTTAATCTTGCAAGTTCCCATTTCTAAAACCAGTAAGCAATAGCTTGGTGGAAAAAGCAGGTATTTAATATTGCATTGATAAAACAGCAGAGTACAGAGTGCAGCAATCATGCGTAGAAAGAAACACCACAGGTTTGAAGGGATTTGTTGATAACGTTCACTCAGTTCATACCTCAGCCCCCACCAAAAAACCCAAGGAAAAAAAAAAAGAAACAAACAAACAGAAAGAAACCCAAACAATAAACCAAAAAAAAAAAAAACCTCAAACCACAACAAAAACCCCACAAAAACCAAATCCAAAAAAGGCAAACAAAAAACCCTCAAAGGACTGCAGAGCTGTGCTGTTCAACTCCTAAGCATCCCATTCAACCAGCTCTCACTTCTGCACACAACAGCAGATCCAAGACAAGTGAAAGAGTTTTAGTACAAAAGCTTCAGTAGACTAGAAGGTCAAGCTGAAACCCTGCTTAGGTCAAAAGACATAATGAAATGCCAGATCTCTTCCTATCATTCAGGTTTCATTATAAGACTACCATTCTTTGAATAATAATTCAGCTTATCTGAAATTCTTGGCGAATAAAAGGTCCCAAACTGGAACAAATCGAGTACACTTTGGCTGACAGTGAAATACTGGCGGAGCTGAGGCCAAACATGGCAATAACTTCTCAATACCTCTGATCTAGGTTGCTTGTAAGTTTTCACTCGTATAGTCTCTCCCAATTTAAAAATTGATACTTGCAATCTACTTAGAATGACATAGAAAAGCATCCAGCTTCATTT
This sequence comes from Sylvia atricapilla, assembly GCF_009819655.1. Classification (NCBI taxonomy): domain Eukaryota; kingdom Metazoa; phylum Chordata; class Aves; order Passeriformes; family Sylviidae; genus Sylvia; species Sylvia atricapilla. The sequence goes on along the minus strand of NC_089147.1, from coordinate 22,227,973 downwards.
TATTATCTAAAACTGAATCAATGCACTTTAAAATGTTCCAATGCCCAACTACCATATGCTGTGATGATGAGCCTGTAAAGCAGAGAGCAGAATACCTGAAAGGACAGCTCAGAAAGAGAGATCATCCACCAGCCAGTAAAACTGTCAGAATTTAAGGCATTACTTTTGAACTCCTAAAATTTGTCCAAGTAATTTTAAATAGAGACATTGAATTTCTTCAGTATTCATGGGTGTTTTCTAAAACTTCACTAAATATCAATTGCTTAGCATGCTTCCTACCCTTGTTAAAGTCTCATCACATCAAAGACTTTAAAAGAAATCAATGAAGACTCATCCAGACTCTCTTGAAACCTGAAAAACATTCACAATTAACTTGCCAAGCTCATTCTTCCCTAATGACGAAATTCTGCTTCCCCTGCTCAGACAAAGCAGTGACCTTTCAGAAAGCTTGAGTAAGGAACCAGTAATGAGAATAGGACTAATCAAAAAAAGCAACCAAGAAATTATTTCTTTATAAATCAACAAAAAGAAAGACACGAGGCAATAGAGACTAACCTGACATGGAGGTGGGGAACCAGGGTGACTTCAATAAGAGCCCAGAGAGTGGGAATGGTAAAGAAAGGTTAGAGGAAGGAAGGTAGAGAGGTGAATGTAAAAGGAGAAAGAAAAGCTTTCTGCTTCACTGTGCCTACTACACTAAACTCCATTGCAGGTTCTGGCAGAAGGGTCCAAGTTTTTATCTGCTGTTATCAAATTAACCAATATATGGGTTTGCAACAGTGGCTGCAAAGTCAGAACGACAGTTTTGGTTAAACCACATGGAACATTCCCAATAAGAAACAAATTTTTCAAAAGGTTGGAGGGTGGGTTTTTTCATTACTGTAGGTTACATTTACAGAGATGCAAGTTTGATATTTCTTGTGACTGCTTAGCTTACCAACCTTATAGTTGTTCGCAACTTCAGAATGAGAATTGTTTCCAAGCATGATAATCTGTCATGTCCACACTGCTCTCTGGAGAGCCCAGCCATCAGAGAGATGCTGGAACATCAGTCCATGCTATATCTTAGCTGTCCACTCAGATGCCAACCTGGAAACCACTGGCTAAAAGCTACTTTAATGATAACAAGGTCTTATTACCACTCAGCACTGGCCACTCTGCACACCAGCTCTGCGTTAGCTATCAACTGGAACATCCTTTCCCTAGGCATTAACACATTTCTCCATTCTTTCTCAACTAAAACATAAAACAACAGCATTATTTAACTTATGTTTCATTATGAGGAACTATTTTTATATGAAAATGTTACCTAAAATAATTCTCTTTAGAGTACTCCAATCCAAAGAAATAATGTCTGCAGATGTACTCATCAATAACCATGAAATAATAAATTGACCTGGATTTCTGTTCCTTACACTATCAAGCAACTTTAATGCTAATTTAGCTAAGCCGCAAGGCCAATGTGAATTCCAGTACCATCATCCTTGTTTCACAGCTAGGGAACTGAAGGCAGGTTAAGTAACAAGCCCAAGGTCAAAAAAAAAAAAAAAAAAAAAAAGGAATGTATATGAAGACCCAGCATCAATCTCCCATTTCTTGCGCTGTCATCACAAGAGGCCACTTTTACACAGAAGAATCAGATTTTTAATGTAATTCTAGGGAGTAGTTAGTCTTCTGATTCCTTACATAAATTTTAATGGTACAGGTACTTTCTGAGACTGTGGCACCAGCTACATTATTAGTCCTGCTTTAGTAAGGAAGCAGCAATATGATTCTTCCCTGACAAGAAATACCAGCATAATTTATTGCATTATTACTCCTCTGAACTGAAAGCAATTAATTACCTCCAGCAGGATGCACAAGTGAAAATTCATCAGAGAAATGTGATGAAAAATGTACCCACTGCTTTAAAATAATAGGTGCTTAATGGTTTTTTGTTTGCTAGCTAATCTAGAGCATCTTATAAACAACTAAGGATTGGTTATCGGTTGCAAAACCAAGTTTTCCTACTTTACATTGTTCTATTACCCATAATCTTAGAGGAGAGGAATTGAAAACTGCCATATTCATAATAAAAAACCAGAATCATAGTATTTTTTTCCTGTTCTAAAACTGATGGCATGCTTGTATGTAGAATACGTGATAAATTATGCATGGATTTGTGTTGGTGGCACTTCTTTTCAGTATATGCCATCAAACTCAAACAAACAATTAGACTGGAAAAGTTGGCAAAGCTATTCTGCACTTACACAACAGAGAACATTCCTATGCGTTCTGCAGGAAGGAACTGCAAAGGGTGGTTGAAAGGAAAGATCATCTCACAAACACAACTCAGACTGTATTTCAGAATGTTCGTATAGTATCTCTACTGCACCACGAACCTTCCTTAATGTTCAAAGTAGCAGGAAAATAATAAACAAAAGACTGGTTTATGTTAATACATCGGGCATGTGTATGTTTAAGATAGGCGCAGAGCTAAATTCATTACATTTATTTCAGCTCTTCAGAATTATTCACATCTGTACGATTCAGTAATTGTTTTTTCTATAAAGTTATTGGAGTAATTTTACTCTGTATATTCCCGATCAATTCCTCCTCTCAAGGGCACAGTTGAAAAGTGATATTTGAAAACGGTCCCTGATAGATTGCATGGTTAGTCAGCAGCAGAGACAAACAACCTAATCCAGCGCAAATTAGTTCGGCTGCCAGCAATAGTTTTATACAAAGATGTAAATTATGTTGTCAAAATCGGTCGCTTTCTAGCTTGCTGCTCAGCTAACAAGAAACCACTTTGGCTGATAAAGATGAACACTAAGCTTTCCTCGCTTACAAATTTGCAAATCTGCCACTTCAGCATTCTCTTAGCCACAAACACAACAGGCCCATATAATTGCTTCCTTTTTTCTGCACCAGTATTTCTCTCAGTTCTATTTCTCCACACAGAAATACAAATAAAAATCATAAATAGAATTTGAAAAGTGTAATGGTCTTGAAAATTTTCTTAAAACAAAAATGGCAAATAGGACAGCCACAATCAGCCGCTTTCAGCATTTCCAGAAAAATCGTCAGACATGATACTCCAATAGAAATACCACCCATACCAATACTTAAGAAGATTTACTGTACAAATGTGGCATTCACAGAACTTCTGAACATAGCATAAACATCTTGATCAAGAGAAAATACACACATCTATTTTAATGTACGCTAAAGTGTCTTTGGAACTGCTCTGGATGACAATGATCCATCTGTACCTATTACTTTGCATGTTGTTGTGAAGAGTAGAAAATATATATGCTATTATTACCCCGATCTGCCCACTTTAAATGTAAACTAGATAGATCTAACATTTGAATGAAAATAATAATGCATTATAACTGTAATTATATCCAGTATAAGTCAAATAAATAAATTATAAATTACAATTACCCTTTAAAGTTGCTAGTCCCACTATTTGCTTTAAAATTAATTGCAGGTGCTCCTGAATGTTTTATTACAGCCCCAAAGTTGTATATTTCAAAGAACAGTACAGATGATTCCTGTTTATTTGTTAAATTAAAGCTTTGTTGGTAAAATTACAGCTTAATTAATATTATGGGTACTGTATAACGAAATAGTTTACCTTGTGCATAATTTATTTCCACATGCATATCTCAGTACAGACCCATTACAGCTCTAAGGCAGCTAAAATAAAATATTCCTCCTTTGCTGGCATTTTTCTAAATAGCAGTTCACTAAATCAATATTATTCACTTGGTATTTTTAAAAGCAGTGTATCTTAATAATTACACAGCATTAGAGCAGGCAATAATTTCACTTGCTAAGCATATTAAATTTAGTAAACCATCAGTCAAATAGTTTGTTCTTCTTCAGAATTTGTAAGCAAAGAGTGAGAGAGTTTGGAACCATGTTACTTTAGTATAAATGTCACATATAGTTTAAGAGTGTGTATGTGACTCCCTAAGCAAGCACAGTGCCATACATCTTTATTAGTTTCATTGGTCAGTGCAGTGACCAGTTGTTTATACTCATTACGCAAGACAAGGTGAACCATTTGGCACAGGACACAATCAAAGCTAAAAACATATGACTTTGCAGAAAATAAAAATTGTAGAAAAGGCTGCACGTGATGCTGTGTAAACATCCCACAGAATAACATTAGTTATTTATGCTGTTTCAGGCTTTCAGTTGCTCCTAGATATAAGGGAAAACCTTTGCTAGGCTTTTTTTTTTCCCTTGATTCAATTTTTTTGATTATTACTATTATTTCAGTGTTTATCGTTAAAGATTTCTGAAAAAAAGTATTGATTAAGCCAACAGAATGATAACGCACAAGCAAGGCAGATGTTTGGTTGGTGGAGTTTTTTTTCAAAGTACTACACAGAAATCACTTTTACAGGTTTTAATTCCCCACAGAACATACATCCTTACTCAGTGATTACAATGTAATTAAATAGGTGATATAAAAAAACAAATGCATTAAAGCAAATTACAGATTCAGCCTTTTTTTTGCATTATTTTGATTACTGTATCCTGCACTTCCACGTATATACACTTCTTTAAACACACAGAGATAAAAAAAATTGTCTCTAAAGAGAAAAAAAAAATTGGTTCTTTTTTCCCCCCATCCATCTTTATTGATATTTCAAGATAATCCAAAATGTATTTTAAATTTGTCTTCCTGAACACACTTGTTCAGCATACCATACAGCATACTGGTGCCCAGGTGTTAAGAAGGTGGAGAGCCAACATCAAAATCAGGAATTAGGGACATATAAACAGAGTTTTCTCTCTAAAAATCCCTGATAAACCAGCCTGGGAATTTAAAAGAATATATCTTTCATTCCAGATGACAGATGTTCACTGATAGTCACAAGGATAGAAGCAAATCTGGTAATAGTCATGTTTCAGGGATTTTTCCTTCCTGATGTTGAAAATGAGAAGATTAACTCCAGGAAAGACTAAGAGCATAGAGTACATACTGTTGTGTCTGGGGTAATCTCCTTACGATACAGGAAGGTAGAGACAAGAGTCTGGAGAAGACAACAAGAGGGGGAAAAAATAAGCAAGGCTTGGAGAGGAAAAGTAACAGAACAATACAGAGATGAGGATTTAAAAGTGCATCACAGCACTCAAGAACAAAGTTTGGGGGTAAATACTATGCAATATAGGGGATACAGCAATTCATACTATGGATACTTGCAATACAGTCAGTGGATTTGTGTTTTACAGGTATGTAAGTAAAGGTCTTCCCAGGAATATTATAACAATTTTCATCCCACAGTTACCTACGAAAAACTAAAGTCTCACCCTATAAGCTGTAACAGTTGAGCACACAACAAAACTGAGAGGAAATCACTCGTACAGATCTGAAGAGAAATACTCAGCATACTGCAAAGTTTGCAACTGCCTGCTCACTCTACACCACATTTGGAGGAAGGAAACACAAACTCTTACATCAAAAGCGCAAATTTTGATCCATCAGGTCACCTCACTCACCAAATCCTCTTTCAGGAATGGATAAACCACTGACACACTCATCTTATTTCTAAGTGTAGCATTCCAAATCTTTTCTCAAAGTCCCATATTGATACTGACTACAATCTCAACTAAAACATACATTTGTTTAGTAGACAAAGAAAACTAAACACAGAAAACAGATCAGAAACCAGAGCCCGTCTAACCATGGAGAATGCCTTTGTATGCCCATTTTTTGGCTCCAGTGAAGGCACACAGAGTGATCCTACCGCAGCCTAGTACAACTTGGCAAAATTTCCACTAATAACGACTAAAGTAAAATAGTCATTCTTCTCATTTCTCTAGTAAAATAATTTACATAAATTTCTTAGTAATTCAAGGGCTTGGTAACAACCAGCCCACACCATTAGTGATAGGATTTCTTAAAGCATAGTGGAAAAAGTTGGGTTTTTTCCTGAGGAGGAATTTTTATCATCCCATGTTAGCATAACTAAGCAACCACAGAAACCACGTTTTAAAACCAATCTCCCTAGAGACTGTATTCCTAGTGTACAATATTAACAGCTTTACAAGGCTCAAACTACATGAAAAGCTGCTCAAGATCCCTACTTCCCCTTCTGTATTTACATGCAGATGGAGAAAACTAAGTTATTTGGCCTTCCTGAGGAAATATATTACCACAGTGATATTGGCAAAACAGGAGAGGGAAAAAAAGAGAAATCAAATCACTCATGTATAGCAGAAGGTTCACAAACAAATGTACCCCAGTTTGCTACAAAGCAAGTCTACCAGAAGCACAGTTGCCCTAGAAACCCAAGGATCTTGTTGATAATAAAAGCAATTCAGGAATAAAAAAAGAAAAAAAAAAAAAAAAAAAAAAAAAAAAAGAAAAAAAAAAAAAGAAAAAAAAAAAGGAAAGAAAGAAAAAAAAAAAAAAAAGGCTTTTCATCAGAGATGCATTAGGATTGCAAGACTGTTTTTCTTGCCATCCTGTAGCAGGAGCTTCATCTTCACCTGCAGGTTGGAAGTGCTTGGTTTAAAGTTTCAGACACTAAAGCTCTCTGAAACATTGATGGAAAAAAACACCATCTTTTTCTTATCCATCTCCTGAAGATGTGTCTTAATTCCAGAGACATCAAAGCACTTGGACTTTCATAATCATAAGGATCAACATATGTCATTTGATCCAAAGAGATACATATTTATAATACTGAATATTTTATAGAATTAGTACTTTTCTCTCCAGCCACCCCTGTTTGTGGCAACTTTGAAGCCATTACTGCTTTATTATAGAGTAGAAACTGTAAACAGGAAGACAACGTGCTTTAACATTTTGTTCTTTTTAATCTACAGAAGTGTAATTAAATCATGCACTTATGTTCATATTGTAAATGTTCTAAAAGCCAAAATTCAACAATTTTCCAATATGCTCTTTTTCTCTGTAATAAAATGTAACTGATATTTGTACCTTCACAAGTTTTCCTTTGCCATTACAATAACATGCCTAAGTTTTCAAAATACAAATCCTTGCTGAACCTTGGCTGCCAATCTGTGAATGTATAAATGCTATTATCAGTCACGCTGTTTATGTATTTTTAACAGTACTTATTTGTGAAGGTTTTTAGAACAACAAACTCCATTACAATGTTTAGAAAGTATACTCTCGACAATTACTTGATTGACTACATTTTAATCATTCTGCCACTATGAAAGTTTGGAGTTTTTTCTCCACTTGCTTTTGTTTTTATTGGAAGGGCACTTTTAAGGGAAGATTTTAATTTCTGTCTTCCCAAGAAGCAGCCAAGGACATAGCAGCTGCAGAATCATATCAACTTTAGACAAATCTGTCTTATTAATTGAGGGAGAACGAACACTGAGATTTTAAAATGCCTCTTTTAAAATGTATGATAGATAGGTCTTCGCATCTGGCCAATGCCCTTCGATTAGGAAGTGTACAAGTACAAATCTTTCTCTTTTTTCAAACAAATCACCTTAGGATGGCAACGTGCATACCAAAGCTACTAGTCAGTGAATATGTATTACAAATGTCTGACCTATGTTTATGTCACCAGATAAGTGCCTACACACAGGTACGAACAGCCAGCTGAGTTTCTTTTCCCTTCAAGAAAGGGGCAGGAAAAAAAAAAAAAAAAAAAAAAAAAAAAAAAAAAAAAAAAAAAAAAAAGTAAAGAAAGAGAGAAAAGAAAGGATTCAGGCAGACAGGAGAAAGGAGTACTATAGAAGGTCCCATCCATACCCCCACACACCCCCCGCTGCTTTGCCTGGACTGTGGTATGAAAAAACAATGGCTTTTCTGAGGCACTGTGCAGACAAGGCAGCTCTGAAAAAACTAATAGCCATGATTAATGACAATGGGCTAGAGGAGAGTTGGGACACAGCCGCCACATATATCATCCGTTCCCATCAGTCTCTGCTCCTCCCTGCCCCTCTTCCTCCTACCAGCAAGGCATTATAAAAATGTCTTATCTGCTTTCGACTTTTTTCTGAAATCACAGTACCGCTGAAAAAGAAGAGGGGGAAGAGAGAGAGGGAGACAAAAAGGCAATAGGATGAACAAGAAAATGGCATGTAAAATAACTATAAGATATTCCAAGGGAAAATGCACGAGCTGTAATCATTCAAGATTTCAGCAACTTGACTCTTCACATGCTGAAGCCACATTTTCAAGGTCTTATCTGCCATATGGTTCCCTGTTTGGATGATTTATTAGGTGTAGAAAGCACACTGATAAATTTTACTGCATTTCCCTGAATAGGCAACCTATGGTGTCAATAACAAAGCTCAGGCCGCTTTAATGAAAACTGTAAGCACCAAAGGGTAACCATTTATTTATGAGTCACTACAGTATTACTAGGGCAAAATTTATCTTCCCTTCTCACGCACTCTGCAGAAACCAAATCTGGTCAAAGAAACAGCGATCACATCCATATGTCAGTGACTTACTAACATGTCTCCTGCACACTCAGGGCTTGTAGCCAAATAAACAGTTTCCATTTAATGACTATTTTTTGTAATCTAAAAGATGCTCTTATGTTTTAAAACTTAAAAAAAAAAAAAAAAAAAATTGATGACAACTTGCATATCCACAAACCATTACACCGTGTTAATTGTCTATGTTCAAAACAAACAAACAAAAAAAAAACCCATCAAAAATAAGAATAATCATTTTTCAAAAATAAGAATAATTGTTTCAGCAGTATGAGCTTTAGCTATATAAGCGTGTTTCCTCAAAAGCACTTTGGGTAATACAGGAAAAAAAGAAGTTTAAAAAATGGCAGCTTACAGAGGCAAAAAGCAGTGTTTACTGTTCCATCAAAGATTTCAGAAAAATTAATAAACTGACACTTTGGCTTTAACTCAAAACCCATAACTCTTGAAATTTATTTTGTGTCTCTGTTTCTGGTTTTGTTTTTTATTTTTTTTCCTAAGGCTCTAATTTAAAAGAACATATTGCAATTCCTTTTCTATCTCACAAATTGATTTACTTGTCTCATGCTCACAATCCAAGGCACTTAAGACACCCAAACAAAAATTAAGAACTGCAGAAGATAACTGCTTTTAACCAGTTATTACAACCACAAAGGCAAAACAAAATCTTTGTTATTCATCCTCTATAAAAAATGTAAACGACTCATAACTAATCAAGACTGACAAGAGTGCTCCTCACACATATAGGCCCCATCTTCTCCCCTTTAAAACCAACCAGCAAACCAACTCGTGCACCCCCTGCATCATTTGGTATGAATATCAAGATTAGCATGAATGCACATGGTGAGGTTTTGGCTCCAGACACTGTGTCCTGTGGGGTTTTTTCCCTAAAGCTATGCAAAAGCATATATTAGCAATTCAATTAATTTCAATTTCATTATATACTTAATTCCAGCAACTGTGTAAGTCTGAAGCAAAAGTTCCACTCTTTCAAAAAGTCACCTGCATGCTTTAAAAAGCCTTATATTCACCTAGATATTTCACTGGTAGCTTCCAGAGAGCAAACTACTGAAAATCCTGCCCTCGACATCCACCTTTAACTCAGATACATAACATGTTATTGGTACACACATGTCCTTTTTATTATAACCATAAACCTATGGTGTCAATGAAGAGTTCTTGGCAGATGTCCAACTGCAAACACAAGATTGGAGTCCTTGGGGGCATGGAGCACAACATGGTTAAGGAGCTGAGCAGTTAAAAGACTGGCTTTCTTCATGGGTTTTTAACCTTTGACTAGAGTTGCTCAAATAAGGCTTTCCACGTAAGTAAGTGAATGGCATGGTGCAAGGGCCATGGCAAGAGGCCCATGGCAAGTGGAATGAGCCATTCCAGGGCTGAAGAGAAAGCCACTCCAGGCTGGGTCAGGCTCTTTCACAAAGCCTGACTCCAAAGTGACAGGGTACTTTGCCATGACCAATGTGCGAAACATCCAAAATGACAGACTCTAATTAGTAGGAAACATTTTCTGAATTAACAAGCACCTTCTTTCTTGCTATTGAAAAATTTCCTAAAGAAAGAATGCCCAAATTACTGCACATGCTATTTTTTTCCTCAATTTAACACCTCAACAGCCACCAAACTCTGCATTTTGAAATCCTTGGTGGAAACCATAATATAAAACAGCTTACTGCAGATTGAGCATTTTAGATCTTCTCTCACTTCTCCACCAAAGAAGACCATTATGAAAAGAAAAAGCACTTTAGTAAACCTTTTTAGTTGGGGAGGGAATAAAGAAAATTTGGCCTAGAAAATCTCAATATTAAAATAATCCATCCTATATAGTCTTGCACAGGCTCTTCTCTATTTCCCTCCCCTGCCAAAACAGGGTTCAGCTCTACTGTTCTGATTAGCAGGAAAAAGCTGGTAAATATACACCAGTGTAAAGTTTTGGAAGCTCAGAGTGAAGACTGGTATGTCTTTCACAGTCACTGCCAAGCTCCTCAGCACAGCTTTGAATTCATGGACTTTCATCCTCAGGATAAACCCACCAGTCACCTTCACCCATATTCTGCCCATCTGAAAGAGCGTAACAGGTGTCTCCACATGACTTTCCTCTCAGGGCAGTTTCCTAACTGACCCTGTCCTTTATCCCACCAGTCACACACACTGACCTACGGAGCAGATTTATCTGTGAATGAAATAACTTTCTGTCATGGCCCTTTCATAATTCAGTTTTATGGACTTATTAAGAAATGGACTCCAACTTTTTTAGCCAACAATCATTTTCATCTGGCTGTCCTCTGCTGGTACTCTGGATTTTTCCTGAAAGTATTAAGAGAGAAAATGTATGCCAGACTATTAGATGTAAATTGGTGCCAGGGTAATAACCGTCAGCTGCAACTGTCCATGTATAAAATGGTTTTGTCTTCTTTTTTTTAAAAACACCTCACAGTTGGCTTTTTACTCCCCTCCAGAAAACAAACAAACAAAAACAAAAAACTCCACAATGAGCTGCACTGTAACAATCTCCAGGACAACTAAGAGTTTTATAGTTACAGGTGAAAAATCCTGTGTCTACACTGAACTCTATTCAGACAGTGGAATTGTATTTTTACTGTGTCTAGAAAGAGGAGCCCAAACATAGGCAGAAATTCCTCAATACCACATCACTAACAGCCCATCTCTGTTTCTTCACAGTGCCTGTAGTCCAGGGTGGAAGGGGGAGAGTTTCCTGGAGATGGATGCCACTCATTTAAGCAACCGCACTTTAGATGTTGATTAAATTTATTTTTCCTTAAAATATCACATACACATTTTCAGAGCAACTAAGCTCATGGCAACAGCTGTATAACCCCTCATGGATGCTGTAAGTCCTATGAGCTTATCTGTGAGCCTGTTCTGTCAAGTCAGGTGGAAGAGAAGACAATGCCCATGCTGCAAGTGGTCCCTTCACCACCGATAGAGAACAGCTTGCTTCAGCTCCACTTGGAATCAGAATTACGCTGAAACTGAATTATAGCTTTCTCCCCCCACATACATTTGTGCTTATTCCCCATAGACTGTTTGGGTGTCAAATCTGCATAATCACTGTATATTATTTTTCAATAACCATAAAGCAGGCAAATCACCACGCTGCCTGACATCCATTAGCCAGTAAGTGCACAAAGTTCTTCACATTTTTCATTCAGTAGTTGTTTCCCCACAGCTCAACTATAAATACAAAATACACTTTTCCTAACTGTTTATATTTACTTAAAGCATGCAGTACTCTTTCTCCCCTTCATTCTCAACTTACCATAACATACATGATTACAGATATACCCAAAAATATTACAGTAATGAAAAGAAGTCTACACAGCCTCCACAAAGATTATGATTTTGGCTCTGGTATGTGGGGCACATCCACTGCCCAAAGCACAGAATCTATAACAGAGACCATCTACAGAGAAGGAACCATACTGCAGCACAGAGATCAAGATTTTAAAGCAGAGATGGAATGCGATGGATTGGACCAACTAATTTCTATAACACGAAGCCATAACCAGTATGTGGTTCTTACTGCATAATTGAAAACACTGACAACAATCAAAAGGGGCTTGGAAAATGGGAGAAGAAAATGGTAAGAGAAGACTGTCTTCATTTATATTTTAAGCTTTTGACAGTTTGTGTTTTCTCGATACTTAAAGTATCATTCTTTTAATCACTAGCCATTTAATTTCATGCCTTCATATTTTGATTCTGAAATGAACCAATGCAAGTCCAAATGCATTTCTCATAGAAACACCTGGCCTTAGATCTTACATAAATCCAACCAGTTATTATAGCACTGTATTCAAGCTACCTTACAGTCACATTTAAAATTAGCAACCATGCACAACAAAATACGCATTTGATAATTCTTTAATGTTTCTACAAATTTTAATTGCATAAATTTTGACTACACAAACTTGTTATTAAGCTCTATGGGACACACAGTGACACACTTTTGTAAAGAGCTAGAGAACAATATAGTTGAAATCTAAATACCCATCACAAACACCTTCACATGTTTGAAACAACCTATTGGACAATATTGTCCACACACTGACAACCTTCGCTGATTTAAGAAAGATCAAAGACTGTAGTGGATAAGTATTAAGAGGTACATGCTGTACGGAATAATTAACTTTTCTCATTTTCAGTATCTTTTCTGCTTTTTAGAACAAATTGCCTGACTCTCATGAACAGTCTTGTAAAAAGAGTGAAAAAGCACTTCCACCCCAAGTCTTCTAAAGATTTCAAAAAAGAAGTTGGAAACCCTTTTGAAAATATAAATTTAAATACTTCTAGAATTTTATGAGTAGTGCTAGTTTGAATTCCTCTCATATACCTATTTATACTAAATGGTCAAAGACAAGCACAGAAACAAACAGAAGATAATTATTTGATGGAGACATTCTTTTGATTGTAAGCCTTTGAATAAACAGAGGGCTCTCCAGTAAATACATTTTCCAGATGGTGTTGGTTCTGTAGCAGACTAAGATGTTATACAGGCTAAAATATAATGAACTGTAGGAGCTAAAATATAGTTGCTTTTGCCATTATCAATTCCCTTCTAAGTCTAACAGAATTTCAATTACAAAAGGAAAAGGCAGCTAGCCAGAACAAAGGTTGGCCACACTTAAAAGCCAGTGGCAGCTTTTGCCACCACTGCCATTCTCCATGCCAGTGGCCTGCAGGCCAGGGATGCCCAGGGAGAGCCTTCTGCTGCTGCCCTGGGCACACCACCGCTGGGACCAGCAGCATGACAGAAAGAACGGAAGGGGAGCACAGCCCTTTCTCCTCCCATGCCACAGCTGGCTGTGATACTCACAGCAAGATGTTTTGCCCTACATACAATAAAAATGCATCTTCTCCGAGCTTCCATAGATGCATCACTGTACCATGGAAGACGGCACAGAGCTTCTGTTCTCCACAGCATGGAAGGAGCTCTATTTCTGGAGAAATAGAGTGCGAGGTAAAGGAGCCACAGGTCTGTTCTGGATAGGTCGCCTTAAACAGGAGCCAGGAAAAATACAGGCAGATAAATCAGTATATGGACAGCAAAGACACAAAAAGTCTTCGTCCTCTCAAATGAGGTAGACTGGTGCTGCATCAGAACACACAAAAACATTGTCTAGCATTCACTTAAGGGAAGGAGAAACTGGGTTTAAAATAAAATATCCGGAAACTGAAGTGCAGCCCTTTAAGGGCAACAAGTTGAGAAGATGCAACTGCTGGGGGTGGAGGCTGCAGTGTGACAGTATTTCAGAAGATTAATTACAGTTTCATGGGCTAGAATAAATAACAAGTGAGAGTTAACTTCTTCACACAAAGAATTTGCTCATACATCAGATATTCTTGAAATCTTTATGTTTTAAATTAAGACCACAGAATGACCTGATTGCAAATTATATAGATTTAAAACATGGATTCTGAATTCCAGGCATCAGAAAACACATGAACAGATAAATCTCGTTAATGGTGGAATTTCCAATTTTCCTTGAATGTACTTGCTAACTAATTGTCTGACTTCTTGCAAACATAATTCACAGAATTGTTAGGTTGGAAGAGACCTGCAAGATCATCGAGTCCAACCCATGCTCTAACACTAACACCTCAACTAAACCATGGAATGGGTCACATCCAGTCTTTTTTTAAACACATCCAGGGAAGGTGACTCCACCACCTCTCCAGGCAGACCATTCCAGTATGTTATCACTCTTTCCATAAAAAACTTTTTCCTAATATCCAACCTATATTTCCCTTGGAGCAGCTTAAGACTGTGTCCTCTCATTGTGTCTGTGTCAGTTGCTGCCTGGAAAAAGAGACCAACCCCACCTGAGCACAGCCACCTTTCAGGGAGTTGTAGAGAGTGATAAGGTCCCCTCTGAGTCTCCTTTTCTCCAGGCTAAACAGCCCCAGCTCCCTCAGTCATTCCTCACAGGGTTTGTGTTCCCAGCCCCTCACCAGCCTCAGTGCCTCCTCTGGATGCGCTCGAGCATCTCAACGTCCTTCCTAAACTGAGGGGCTCAGTAAACATTGCTTTTGGTTACTCTTCCTCAGCTTTTCAGATACTTAGACAGGAATTATCTTGGATCAGGGAGAATGGAGGAATAGGCCAACAGAGAGACTATTTTATGGCAGTTTCAATAAAACTGATCAGTAGCGGTGCACATGTTACCACACCTCTCTGCTGAAGGCAAGTTAGCAATTCTTAAGCTCCTCTGAGTGGTCTTTAGGTTTCAGTTTTCCTGTTTGCTTTATTATTTGCTGACCATTTCCTGCTCTTCACAAACCAAACTAGCCAGCATAGCATAAGCAGTAAATGTCAGGACTATACAACAGACTTAATTACATGTCATTTTAACCACACCTCACTTTGTAAACTGGTAATTCAGAGCAGTACTGTGCCTAATGTCAACAGAGAAAAAAAAATAAAAAATCAAAGCAATTCTTCAGCAAGGGAAAGACAGAAGAGCTGGAAAGAGAAAAGCCAACACAGAAAAGGAGCAGCTTCTATGCTACCTCTAGTTAAGTTCTAAGAAAAGACAAAATTAGACTGAATTACCAGACAACTCAATCTCAAAAGAAATGTCACCAGCTACCACCTGCAATGACTTTATTCAGTGTTAAAACAAAGTGCTGCACATACATACAAAAATACAAATCCATGTTTTTATAAAAGGATGAACATTCTGCAAAAAGATTCTACCTATTATTCCCCCTTCCACATGTTCCACCTGGTAGTGCAGTCTTGTTTCTATAAATTTATAAACGCATTATTTTTGGACACTGATAAGTTAAGAAACTCTCATATCAGGTCAATACATTAGTGGACCTATATTTGACCAAAGACGTGTTTGCAAAAATAAAAAACAACAACCCAACAATCATAAAACCCCCAGAAACTCCACAATAAACTTCTGAAGGCAAAATATTTGCATTTATTTTTATAGCCTTTTCATAGTCATCTCATGTCTACCCATTTCCCTCATTTAAAAAAACAGAGAAACAATGCTTTTATTTTAAGAATGCATTTTGTATTGTATCCATTAGTGTTGCATAGTTCTGTATTAATGCAGATTTCTTCAATGTCTTATAAAGCAATTTGTACCCACTGATCAACTACTTTTCTTTTAGTTTCACTCACAATGGAAATACTTAGGAGTTCCTCTTATGCCACTTAATTGCTCTTAAAAAAAGAGAAGACTTTTTCTCACCCTAATTAAACAGCATTGGGGGAAAAAAAAAAACCCTCTGTTTAGATTCTGATCCCAGAATGCCCTAGTCAGTGTTATAAAATTTCTGAAAGCAAGACAAACGATTCCAAGTCCCGTGAAAACAGCTGTCAGGATTCACAACTCTAGTAGTATCTTCATTACATTTACCCCCATTTGATGAGGTTCGTAATTAAAGCCCATTGGGACCTGTAATACTTCATTACCATTTATTCTTAAAACACTGTACACTAGAGGTTTACTCAAAAATACCTTAAAAAGAACTTTGTTAAAGTTCTATCAATGGCTGCAGAAATATGAATCTATGTTTTCAAGGATGTTTGGAAACATTCGTTATAATTAGCAAAACAAGTATTGTCCCCATGACAGCCTTTCTTTACAAACCTTTGAATGTTTGACAAGAAAAGGTCGTGTTTTGTAAAATCCTGGAAAGGTCATTCAATAACAAATCACATGAATGAAATCACAAGAGTTCAAGGAGGTTAACAGAAACACCACAGGCATTAAAGCATGTTTTCAAGGTAAACAAGGTAAAAGAAAAACAGACTGCCTCAGCTCTGGAAAAAGAAAATAGCGAGTAGACTCTAATTTGCTATACACTGTAATTTTAAGACATTTTCTCTGCACTTGGTGGTTTAACAGTATGTATTATTTCTCACGTTCAACACATTTAGTAAAGGATTAACAGATAGCAGAGCCAAAACATTTAAATATCTCTTCAAATAGTTTACATTGACCTAAGTAGATTTCCCCCCTTTAATCTTGTGACCAGACACTAAAAAAAAACAAAAATAAAAATTAAAAAAAAGAAACAACAAAATTTAACTTCCATATCAACTAAATCTCAATCTTAGATCTCAAAACTTCACTGCTTGAAACTCTGCCAGCCTTTCAGCTAAACACTTTGACCTGCCTGTGACCTTCTATTTCCAGGTCTATTTTCTTCTTTACCAAAAGAACACAACATTTTTCACAGGCAGGAATAACAAAGAGTTGTTTATATAGGGTAATTTAACTACAGGATCAGTGCAGGGAGCAGTGTGATGTATTTGATCCACAGACCAAGAAAAAAGCTCTGCTCACCAGTGTTAGAGAAAAGCCTATTGAATAGTTTTCCTGGGGCAAGCCAGCAAATTGGAGTTCTTTTCATGTATAGGCATAGAAAAAACGAATTCAGGAATGATCCTGGGTCTCTGTCTCCACAGGGTGTTAAAGCCCTGCCCTGCTGCAATTCTGAAGTTTTAAAGTTCCATTATCTTGGGGGAGAAAAGCAGTACTTATTTACATAAATTCAACATTATTCAATAGAATTTGCTACACAGGGGGAAATCTCTTGCAACACAAAGTACTTAGAATCACCAACTATGCTTAGTTTATCATCATTACACTTGTGTTTTCATTTATGACAGGCTATTTGCAAACTGTAATTTATTATGAACCTCTTTATGAGATTAATTTAACAGGATCAGACCTGTGGACCACCTAAAGTTTGCATGTTGACTGGCAGCAGCGAGTCTCTCAGAAGAGGAAAAAGTGCTCTGTGACAGCACAGTGAACTGTTTCCCAGAAAAGTTCTATTCTAATCTCTAGTACAAAGTTGGAATTTAAACTCAGCATTATCAGTTCAAAAAGGTCCGAAAGCATTAAAATTTAAGACCAATTATATTAGATACCTCTCAGTCACCTGTCTCCCCCTTTTAAGTCTATGTAACATCAGTAGGTTTCCCACTGTAAATGCCGCAATGCAAAGATATGAGGTGGGTTTTTTTTCCTACCACATCAGCTCGATAGTAGAGCTGGCAAATCTAAGCAATTTGGCTCTTTCATCAACCAAAGCTGAATAGCCAAGCTCAATACTGTATTTCATACTAAGAGAGGACCACAATTACATTGGGTTCATCGTTCCTTGGAATGAACAACAGGCAGCATCATCAGGCACAAAGTCAAAAAATTTGACTTTATAGCAACATGCAGACAAAGAAAAGTTGACTGTCCCCTGCGCACCCAAGCAAAGCATCAAGCATTCCGTAGCTAGTTACAGAAATGCTTTCTTTTTTAAGTTTCTGTTTATTCAACAGCATGCTAAGATTATTTAGGAAAAGCGATCCAGCAGAAAATCAAAAATTCCAAGAAATAAAGAAGCAAACATGATGATTTTTCAATTACACCATTCCCCTCGACTGATTTATCATGCCACAGAATTAACAGTTTTGCAAGAAAGCAAAAAGAAGACCGAGACCAATGCAGCATGTGTGCACTTCAGACCATGGTGCTTTGGTCCTTCTAAGCAGGTATGCTCCTATCAAATATCCTACTCCAATCCTTTTCCAGGAAAGGGAGCAGAATGAATGCTACAGGAAACACACAACTTCATCAGCTGTTTGATGGTCAAGGAGCTGGCATCATGCTTAGACATCTGTGTGAACCTAATAGCAAGAACAGACATCAGCAGACAGAACATTACCAAAACAGAAACAAACCCTTACAAATTATTTCCAGGTGAAATCAAGGCAGTTGTGGCTGTAAATCTTCTTTTACAAGAAACATGCATACCTTCAAAGAAACGAAGATGCAAGATACTAAATACTGAAAATAATCATGAGTATTTCAAAGACCCTACTAATTAACATAAACACATCCTGCCTAAGTTTTTGCATCCCCGAATACACGGGCAGGGTATGTATATAAATACATTTTATCACGAAGAGATATAACATTGTGTCCTAGAGCACCATTGAAATAACATCTAGCTTAAACCTGGTTCTGTCTATATTCACACAATGTAGTTTTTTGTCTTATTTCAACACTATTCACATGCTATCAGAATGTCTTTCATTCTTCACTGTAGAACAACTCAAGACATTTGATTCATGCAGTGCCAAATTTTCCTGGGTTTGTATGTGACTGTTTCACACTATGGGCTTTATGCTGTTCTTTAGAAGCTGTTTAGGAGCTATGCAGGTAGTATTCTCTGACATATGGTCCAGAACTTAGATGTTAAAAATGTTGTCATTTTTCGGCTTTCGGTGTTCGTGCATTACCTTTTCCTACAGGCCGAAGCTTTGCCTTTTTATTTTGAGGAATTCAAAAAGAACTCATCTAGAAATGTTGCCTGTCCATTAGTGCTATTGTTTCTTTAAAAAGCTATACCAGTTTGTACTATGACTGATCAAAACGACTATCAGAAACAAGACACCTCATTTTGTCTTTCTTGCCAACTATTTTAGCTTATTTGCCATGAGCACAGGGTATAATTAATATCACACAGGAGCCAGCATTGTCATTTTTCAAATCATTTCCCTGGAAATGTTCTACACCTCTTAATGGCCCTGCTAATGCTGTAGCTGTCATGTTTTGGACAGCTGCGCTTTTACAAGACAAACTCAGCTGCGCCATGTGCCTCTCTGTAGACTTTTTAGCTCAACGGCTCAGAGGCCATGAATGCCAGCTGGTAACGGCTATATGGAAATCTTTGATTAATTTTTTTACCTCTAGACGCTGACTGTTGCTCAAATGTCACCTTCCCAGTTTTCATCCCTAGCCAGTATTTTTCCCCCCTCCCAGTACTGCTTGATGGATGAAGAATCAACTGAATGGGCCAAAAATCTTATGACTAATTAAAGCAAATACAGCCTGTCCAGATGTGGAGAGAACACAAAGTCTGGAGAAGGGCCAGGTCACACACAGGAAATGCTCCATCATTCAAGAGATGCAGCTCCTAATGATATTTACCAGGACAGAGTTAACATATACTGATCCTGCCACCCTGAAGAGTGAAGGGACACAAGCTGTGCTGTGTTAAGACTTTACCACCACAGCTTGCAGTCAAAGCAAGTGTGCAGTCTTCATCAAATGTAAATACTTTACATGCAGGAGCTGCACAGATATAATGAAGCTCAGGTTTTATTCTGGTTTACTCAATAAATGGCTGGAAGATGACGATACGATCAAATTAGCACTTCTCAGCAGTCATATGGTGGGGTAGGGTGGCTCTAGTACAAGAACTGATCTTGCCTATGAGTCATCCTCTTACTGAATCCAAGGACCAGAGAATGTGATCAATAAACCAACCTAACATATTGTATCTTCTAATAAACGCAAGTGCATCAAATGTCCATTTCTGCCACATAAACACCTCTGATATTTTCCCATTTAAACTTCATGGTCACTAAGGATCTTCAGTCTTAAAAAGAAGACTGAAGCACTTCTTTTCTGATCGTGCCTGCAAAATTCTTCTTAAAGCTGTGTTCATCAGTTCAGCAGCAGCAGCAGTTCTCCCAGCTGAAACCAGCCAGGCCAGGAAAGTGACACGAACAGGATGCTGCTAAACATGCACAACGCAGAAACGCACACTATATTCTCTTCTGCATGATTTGCTGCCATTTAAAAGACAATAAACAGCAACTTTAGATTGCTAACAACATGTCATTTAAGGTTTGCTGTTGCTCAACATCAAGAAAAATCAATGCCAGCTCTACAGGGGCAGAAAACCCAAAGAAGTGAGCTCCATTTCAGGTCTGTTTGAACTCATTTCCTTTCTCCATGGTTGCCCCCTTGTACACCCCCTCAGGCATCCCCTCACAGCAGGCATGACAGCTTGACACATTGACAGCTTGCACTGAATGACAACTGATTTGTACAAATTTCAAGCCTTATAAATCTACCTGTCACAACAACAACATAAAAGAGCTTGGACCCAGCAGGTAACTCAGAAAAAGCTTCCCCTGACAGCATTTTCTGAAAAGCAATGGCTTGCCTCCTGCCAAAAATTCCAACTATCATCCTTGTATAACTTTGAATAAAAATTCAGGGCCCATTTTCTTGCCAACAGGCTACCAATCGTCTTATTTAAAGATTAAAAAGAGTGAATAAGAAAAAAAAAAGCCATCCACAGAATTTCATTTTATACTGATATGAAAGTAGTACCACCTGCTATGGTAGGATTACCACACCATTTTTCTCTACAGTGCTCAGACAGAGTAAATGAACAAGGCTTTTTACGGTATTTAAACAATATCCCAGATTGCAATGCTGTTATGCATCCATTACATTGGAGCTGTTAGTCAATGCCACTCTTGCTGATAGAAGTTCAAGAGTTTTCTTGCTTTACTTTGGGAGGTTGTTTTGTTTCATTTTTTTTTCCTTGCTGAGTTGTTAAAAAAGCAAAATTGCAATTTTAGAAACCAGCAAGGCTTTTCAAGCTACATTTTGCTGTCCAGCTCTAGAGGAAATCCACACAGACATTAGCTAAGTGTTCAGTGTTTCCACAAGCAGCATTATGCAAGTGAAAAGCACAGCACTTAATGCTAACCCTTTCAAAGGGATCTAAAGGGAACACAGTAATTTCAAAAAGATCTTTCTGAAAGGAGCTTATACCAAAAGATTTTGGAAGTTGGTGAGAAGACTCCACAAAGATGATGAAAGTGATATGATGTTTAAAATTATGCAATTTTAAATCATTCCGGGAACTCCCCACAAGAACACTTTGTAAGTACAACAGGAGATGCTACAGGAGGTATCAAACTAACCCTGTCTTTAAGCCTGGAAAAAAATTCATTAAATTACACATGATTATAGACAGAAAAAGTTATTTGCCTGTTTCAGTTAAAAATAAAAGTGGCTTGCAATGATAGTCTATAAAGATTCAAAATTAAGAGCTTTCTACTAAGCTGTTGGATAATAGGAGCAATTAGTAATACATGTATAATTTGTATTAACTCAAAATTCAGCCAATGAGACTTCAAAGAAATGGCTTTATTTCTTTCTAACTCAGTTATTACTGAAAAATTTAACTGTCCAAGTCACTTTGCATATGTAGTAAGCTGATGATCAGTGCAAATACCAGCACTGGTTGAGTGTTATTCCACATTTGTAGCTATAGTGCTCTCTCCATACTTCATACATAACCTGAGGTACTGAAAATTCAAGTTTTTCTGTATTCAAACTTGACTGGCAAGTCGTTCGTTTCCTTTCTGATTCAGTGCAGAAAGTAGGGAAACAGGAATACCCTTATGCAAAATGTTCAACAAAAAAAAAGTCCAAAAACAGCAGCACAGCCCTACAGTCTCTTACAATACATGTGGACATTTAAGGGCTGCCTTACACTTACTTAAGAGGAGGAAGGGGGGGAAAAAAGGAAAGCAAATATTGTTTTTCAGTAAAAGAAATACACAGGATGTGTGAGCAATTTCTAGCACGTAGAAAGTGTTTAAATTACAAAGTAATATTCAAATTATTTTTTTTCCTAAAAGGCAACTTTTCAAGAAAACTAACAACCTAGCTTCGCTGTTGTTTCCAGTGAAGTTGCAACTCCTGTTTCTGTAGACTGCACTGACAGCACAAAATTTCAGGAAAGAAAGTTGAAGCAGACTGCTGAACACTCCACTGAGGCATAGAAACCTACACCTACATAAAACAATTATCAGAGATCATGGTATCTTCAAAACAAGTACCATCAAACAGGTGCCAAAGGCTAACCACACTGCTCCTTGGAAACATCACTCAAGGTAAAATACTTCTGACATAAAATTTTACCCAAGGTAAAATACTTCTGGCATAAAGCACGTGTCTCAAAATTACTTTCCCTGGCTCATGAAAAATCCCAGCCTTATGAAGGAGGAAAGGACAAATTATTTTCATAGCACCTGTGGTCACCATGACCCTTGAGAAAAAGGCCTAAGCACCTGAAGATAACCAACAGTTAACGAGATGTTATGGGCAGTGAGTGAGTATTCTGGTTCAACCACCTTGGCTGGGATAAAAACGAGGTACAGTCTCCTTTCTCAGTCTTGGGAATATTTTTTTAATCTGTTTCATCAAATCTTCCTTTAGCCTTAACATTTCTAAACATAGATCAACACCACCTCTATATTCAAATGTGACATAATACAAGTAGTAAGTGGGTTTAGAAAAACCTCGTAAAACTACAAGCCTGGAAGAGTTGCTCTAAGAGCTGAAGCACTTCACCAAGACCTGATCCATCACCGAGGGACAAAACAAAGAACCTGTCTGTTAAACACCGAAAGAAAATTTCTTATGCTGGAAGAGTAAAGGCTTAAATTTTAGCCTTGCTGGAGTTGCCTCTTCCCCAGATTTGGTAACCATAACTTCTACCACATCGATTTCTTTTTTTTTTCCCTATGCCAATACCACAGCATATAGAAGCCTTGCTTAACATACACAGCCATGACAGGGCCCCCAAGTAAATAAATATTATTTCTCAAAAGATATGTTGGGGTAGAGAGGGGAAGAAAGACAGATATACACACACTGTCCTCAACTTCTCGATCCTTCTTACATGCAGAGATACAACAAAGGTGTTATCTTAACTGTCTTGCATATAGGGACAGAGCTTGTTACTGACAGGAAAAAGGCTGCAAAATAGCATGCCACCTGTGAGGGGCAAGTTCTAGAATTTCTAGGATTTTATCCCCTGAACCTGTGGAAGTCAGTACATTTCTGCCACTTAGAACCCTCTGCGTTATTTGTAACTGTCAGTGGAACGGAAATCTGTAATTGTTAAGAGGGAAAGAGCCTGTGCAAATTCTTCCCGGTGCAAAGTGAACAGTCAATCACTTTTATAAGGACAGGAACAACCGAAACTATCCATTCGTATACTTTCCTTTAGTCAACAATATTACCTTTAGTAATCTGGGGAATGTGCATCCATAAATTACAGAAAGTGTTATTGCATTGCTGAATAAACAGCAACATTTCCATCAGCAGCAGTGGCAGCACCACAAAGGTATAACAAACAGACTCAATCATTTTCTTGTCAAGCTTTGCAATGACTGCAGAGTTTACTGCTGGAGATAATGTTGCTTTCCTCAGCATTGTGTGCCAAACTGCAAACTGCTTATTAAAACAAAACCTCTTTTTCTGAGCAGCATGAGTTGGATAATCACTTATTGCACTCAAGAAAAAACAGGTTTGATGCCCAGAGGTGGTTAGCAATCAAGCATATGCATTAACATTTGGTTTGTAAAAACTGGTTAAAAAAATAAGAGAACTAAAAAGGAATTATGAGAACCAGTGCCTCAGGTTTATCGTTTTTCCTGTTAATATATTGTTACTGATAATACATTCTAAATTACTCTAATGTGCCTCTAAGAGAGAAATTAGCAAAGAAAGACAGGAGTGAAATATAATTCAACTAATCCAAATCAGATACCTTCTCTTTAAAAAACACTTTTTAAAAGGAACAACTGGATCTCATCTTTCCATTCCAGGCACAGGTGGCAACTTGCTTTTCAGAGAAGGGGGGGAAAAAAAAAGTCAACTTAAAAACTAGTCAACTGTGCCAGAGATACTGCTGAAGCACAAATCTATTATTACCATCCAAAGAAACAGCTTGGCATAACTAAGCCGACCAATACTCCTGAAAAACCCAGTTCAATTTTCTTTGCTTAAAACAGATTGACAACCCTTTTACTTGGTTGAATAACAGGAAAGTCTGAGACACAAATGAGCAAGCTCTGCCATGTCAAGAAAACACTGCTGTAAAGCAAGCCATTATTCTTGACTTCAGAATTCCTCCCTTTCTTCTTCTTTCCATTTTCTTAATGATTAGAGATATATTAATATAAAGGTAAGCAGACAGCCTTCTCTCTGCTGTGTTGGCACTGCTGATTTCCTTCTAACACTGAGCTATCAGCTGCTCAAGAAAACAGAACATCCAAATAATGGAGATTTCAAGACTATTTTAAGTTTGAGGAGGGTACTCTGAGACTCTCAAAGCCACACACAAAACAGAATTTTAAGGGGATGACAGTGGCATGCATCACTGATCTTGAACAAGCACATGAACACAATTAAAGCTCATGTTGTCTTCAAAAAAGAAGAAAGTGATGGCAGCCAAGTTCTGGGATCCAACATGTGAAGCACTTACAATATCCTCAGGGTGGGAAGTTCCAAACTTACAAAACCTCCTTTGATTCCACAGAAGTTTGAGTAGCTTTTTCAAGAGTGCTTAGGTGACCTGAACCTGAACACTAATGAATTGTTTACTGTTGAGACCAGTCATCCTGACTGTAATTAAACATAAAAAGTGTTTGTATCAGTTATATCTTTAAATTAATTTGATCTAAAGGAGGGTTAAATCAAGCCAATCTGCACATCTGTGCTTCCTTTCACATTCATACAACCTGAGCAACTGCACCAATGTAAGCCCCTAGGAAAGAGACTCCAAGCCAACTTAGAGTAGGATGATAAATATTCAGTTGTTTTAACTTGGTCAAATGCAAAATTATGGCAACATTCTTATCAGATTTCCATATCAAATTAAATTAATGTTGATGAAACAGTCAATTAAATGCATTCATAAATACCTTTGTAGCTATTAATATTTGAAAATATCAATTAATTTCCTTCTCCCACCCATCAAGAAAATTAAACTTCTATGCAGCGATATTATCTGGAAGAACAGCAAGATAAGAAAAAATGCCAAACTGTCTCCTAAAAACAGCCTAACTCATCATGTTCATGCTTATATTTTTCCTTTCTTATTTTTAAATTTTTACTCTCCTTAGACTTTTGTGTTCTTTCTCATACTCTTCCACCACAATCACACCTACAGATCCATTTCCTTTTACAGGTGTAAATACAGGTTTTTCCCAGAAAAAAATGCACTGCCTCCCAGACCCAAAATAAAATCTTCAATATGTTTGTGTTCATTCTCTTTCACATCTGCTTACTCTTACAGTCTTGTACTTCTTGTCACTCTCTAGTCCTCTCAAGTATTCACATATTGAAATTATCTATAGCTTTCTCAATTTTTCTTATTCCCACTCCTCAATTCTCAAATGCCTCCTTCCAGCCATAATAATTTCCCACTCTGTTACCCCAAAAGCCATTGTTTTTACATATCAACACCATGATAAGCATCACAATAAGGAAAAATGCTAACTCCATGAAACGGTAACTCCATGAAAGCTCCATTAAAAAAAGAAATTTTTCATATGGTACAACTACTGGTTACCATACATTTTCAAAGTGATCAAGTGCTCCACGTATAAAACAAACTGTTGCATTGCAACATGCCTGAATAAGTAACATACATAAAGAAATGCAGTAATACATCCACTCTTTTGTATATTTAACTAATACCATCATATTTAGTGACTACATTTGCAATTGGAGATGATTCAGTTAATCTGCAAGTTACCCTTCAGAGCACTAGGTGTATGATGTGCTACCCAAAGGTTCCAGAGTGTCCCTTAATTTCCATCATTATCTACTGACATGCCCAAATGATTCTTTGGCTACTTGTTAATAAAAGAATCAGAAGGTGCTAATCTCATTATCGCCTTGTCAGCAGTTCCTGTCAGAGCGTTGTTGCCCATTAATCGCCTGCTGCTGCAGTCAATCAGGATCCTGCCTCCACTCCCCAACATGTTTATTGTTTTACCTGCAAGGACAGTAGCTAACCAACGTGTCACAATGCACTACGCTGTCTAGCACCATGTTATGGAAGCAATTATTTACCTTCCTCTATAGCATCACAGGTATGATTCCATAGTTCAAAACAGTTTTGCTAGGCTGAGGCTCTACGTCTTCTACTCCACCTTCCTAATTTATTACTTGGTTTACTTTACAGTCATGCTAACCCAGCCAGGGAAATAATTGCCACCATATGAAAAACCCCAAGAGGAAATGCCCAGGCAGAAAACTGCCACTCTCTGTTCTAACTGAAGAGTGCATATTTATTCCTACTACTTCAAACAGTAAGCATAATTTATTCGACAATATACACTGTGAACCTAACTCAAGAGTTTGTATATCCCAAAAACGCTTTTCTCACTATGTGCTGACAGGAATTTCAGAGATAGATATCAATAATCATTCAAAACTCCTCTCAGATTGGTGTATTTTGTAAAATCTAATTATTTATCAAACCTTAGGAGTAGGTTGATATACGAAATTCATATTAATGAGGCTTGTATTTCCAATTAATGTAATGGAAGATAAACAAAGATAAACAGTAAATAACCAACCAAATAACAACCAAAAAAAAGCACAATGGAAATAAAAAAAACCAGACAAAGTAGGTGGGAGGAAGAATCAAGATAGCATGCCAAAGGATAGAAAAACAACCTGTCAAACATATCCCTGTCTTACTAGGAATACTTATATACCTCAGTTTTCAAAAGCAGCCTAAAAATTAGATATGTAACATCATTTTAATAGACCAGGCCTGGATCAGCACACCACATTACCATTTGAATAGAAAACTCAAAATATCCCTTACTGTGTCCACCCAGTAACAACATTTCAGTAGAACTGTATAGAGTAATTCTTTAAAATCCATGAAACTATCCAAATAGAATCACCCAAAGACCTTGTGGCTCCAGCCAGCCTCTGGAAGTTCTAGAAAGGGAAATCTTAATGCTCTGAGACTGAAATTTGCTCTCTACACAAGGAAAATAATTTGGGGTAGAAAAGGCATAAAAGCAGCCCAGATCAAAGATTCAAAGAAACATCAGTCAGTGATTTGTTCTACTCAAAACAGATCAGAACTCTTTGTTCTTTCCAAAAATCATATATTACTCTTCAAATACACACATAGCAACAAAAAGCCATAGAACAGACTGGAGATGGGTTTGAACAAGAGAAGGTGAGGTATCCAATTTCCTAACTGGTTGAGATTCAAAGGTAGCTCTAGGAGCTATGCCCAACACATTAACAAAAAATTATCTGTGTCTTCTGACCGCATAATTCCACTTCTGCGATCCAAATTTTTCCTTGCACTATGCAACAGACATTACAAAAAGATAATTCTATGTTTGAGAGATCAACATCTTTTAAAACAGCCACCCTAGGAACCATGAAATCACCTCAGTTCTAATAGGGGTGTGAGACATCATCTATGTAGATGATACAGATTCAGGTGCCATTCATGCTATTGGCTCCCAAACCAGCCGAAAAGAATATCGATACCCTTTTAAAGCCTCCTCTACAATATGATTCATGGGAAAGGCTCTCAGGAAGGTGGATATCATAAATAGCTTGTAAGCACCTTTACAGCTTATTTCCAACCAGATCAGCATACAAATAATATGGCAGTAGAGGCAGAAACAAATCCTCTGTGGACCACAAAATGCCACCAGCCATCCAGTATCAGAATCTCAGCCAGAGATGGCTTTCATCAGTTTCCTCTCTCTATTAGTTTAGGCAATTTCAACTAGGCAATCAGCATAATCTATTTATACATCACAAAGCAAAGCATATAGCAAGGTTTGGGGGTTTGGGTGTGGTTTTCCCTACCAAAAATCTCTTTTAGTCCATTATTTAGGACTAAATAATGTGCAAGGTTATGCACTTCTTCTATTGAACATCAGTGGAATATTTTGTCACAGTCCTAAGGCCTCCACCAAATCTAAATGAAAAACCAAGTGAAAAACAGGCTATGTGGAAAAAGGGAAAAAATGTTATTGATGAAACACAGTTGCATCTCAATCCAGACATCCCATGTTCGCCATAACACCACTATATAGTTGAATGGCACAAGTGAAATTGTTTTGGCTGAGCTGACAGTAATAAGGTTGATACGAATCACAGAACCATTTAGTATGAACTATATTATAACATTCAGTTTAATCATGCTAAGTGTAAGGGAAGGAAAAAGTAGAGTAAAAGGAATATACAAGCAATTTACTTGCAGGCATTTTTAACAACTTTATTTAAGCTTGTTTTATCTGCATAAAGAATATCCCAATATGCCTGTTAAGTGAAATGAAAATGGAAAGTGTTTCAAGTAGCATAAAGACATTAAAGAATGCCTTAAAGTGTATGAAAATTTTACATCAGCTCTTATTACAGTTGATTGCTGAACTGACAAGGGAAAAAATGTATCTCAGGTTTCCCTCCACTTGTTCATTGATAAGCACTTTTTAAGCACCATTCTACAAAGAAACTGAAATACTTCAATTCTGAAAGACCAGCTTTGACATTACCTCTACTAATAATGAATATTATCAAGATACATTTTATTTTGGAGGAAGAAAAGACTTCTCCTGATCTTTTGTAATTCTAATCTATTTTGCCAAAGTAGATCAAGGTACACCAGTTGATTTTATGCTAGACAGCCAAGGATACTGACTCTAACTTTTATGTAAGCTTTATCAGTGATAATTCATTAATCAGGTTAAAAGCAACGTAGAACTCTCCCAGTTTGGATGGTTGTTTGCTTTTTCATTCACTTGCCCAGTGAAAAAGAAGTGTGTGGGCTTAGAATTGTAACCATCTACATGTGACCAGGTTTTTCAGGTACCACATTTTTCAGTGAGGAAGATTTCTATCTTCATCAGTTTTTTTTACATTATGAAACTAGAAATTCAGGTGTATTATTCAGTACTAAATGACTAAGGGGATTGAACAGATCCAGACACTTATCATAAGCAGTTGCTGATAGCAAATCAGATGTACTGCATTTATAGTCTTTGAAATACATTCTTTAACCAATGTGTTCAAAGAGAATGCAAGCCCTCATGACTAGTTTATATAAAACTTACATTTTCAGAATACAAAAGAAAGTACCATATAAAAAAAATAGACCCAAAAGGACTTCCTCAGCCATAAACCCATCTCCCAGCTCCTCTTTTGCCCTGTTTGATTAGGATTTAGCCTATGCTGACAGATTATCTTTGGAAAGGCCCCTGGCTGTGCCAAAAAGAACAAGTTAAGCAAAGGATTAACCAATACACTCTCACTAATGCAGTCAAACTGTCACTGGGATCAAAGACTTCCACAAGAGACAGAAAGTGATTTAGGCAAGTGTCCCTCCATGAATTAATGCAAAATATACTATAACAGCCACTTTGTGCCTGACTGAAAGAATATACTGCTCTGCTTTCACTTCTCAGAAGTAAAAGAAAAAAAATTCTTTAAGCAAATACTGCCATCTCCTCAGCACTTCTAAGAGACAAAAGATGTTGTTAAAAAGTCCAAATACAGAATTCTTGCAATGGGAAACCATTCAAACAAGAAAATTCAACTCAAACAATGGAATTGAGCATGTCTTCAGAGCTCATTGCTGATTTTACTTAGTGACTGAAATACAGTGTAAGATGAGGTAGCTGTGGGCCCTGTTACTAGTTACATAACAGTCATGATTCAGAAGACAAGGAGTCCCAGGAACCTGACATAGATTTTGCTCAAAGCATGTAATCTTTATTAGTTGATGGGCATTACATAAAAGTGAAACTGAAAAATCATTTATGCCAAAAATTGCACAAGCTTCCCTCATACAAGATAAAGGAAACTGCCAACTATACTTTTAACCAGCATGTTAGAGTCAACACTGTTCAGAAACATCAGGTGAAACAAATAATTCCACAGACATAAGGCAACTAATGTTATTAGTGTTCTCACTAAAAACTTATTCATTAATATATCAATATATGGATAATTCTGATCAATATACTGATCTCAACTTTGTCTTCTAACAAACTGACCCATATTAAAAACAGTGATGTTCTGTGTGTACCACTGAGGGGAGTATAAACACTGAGAATTAGTGCCAAATTCTAAGAGCCAACATGAAAAAAAAATACTATTTCAGCATCATATCTTTCTTACCAAACTCTCCAGCTTACATAAAACTAAAGGGAACAATAATGCCTCTTAATCTAATGTCTTCTTCAGAAGCAGATGCAATTTCTTCCCTTTGTGGCAAGAGGTTACTATAAACAGGCTATTTAATTGTGGATTAAAGCAACAAGAGAAGATGCATAACAATTTAGCAAATAGACTGGTACTACATTTGTATGACAACAAAAATACTAGAAAAAGTGTGGAAAGAGATTATTGTCAGCACCTTTAATAACATTAGGAGGAAGAACTACTTATGACTCCTCCATTTTTTGTCGTATTACCAGAATGAGGTAATATCTCCTTCTGGTCTCTGAAAGTGTCTAGATGTAAAACAACTACTTTGCCCCCACAGAACTCAGAAATTTAAAAAAATACATATACATTAATTCACCTTAATTTAGCACTCCCATTTTCCTCGATCATTTGAGCTCTCTTGTTTGGTAACAGAACACAAAAACACAGTGTAAGTTATCATCATCTCTAGGTCTTCTCCAAACTACTATTATTTAACCTTTAGACGTTCAGATTAAGAGAGGTATGTTTATTTTGCACAGTTCAGAACATATAGCTTACATTTAAAGAGGGTTGTACCCAAAACAAAACCAAAAAACAACCGATCAACCAACAAAAAATATAAAAGAACTCCAAATCAATCTCACTTTCATAAGTAAATTGTCACCTTAAATTTGTTTTAAACAATAGAAGAGCTATAAATTTTTCATTTCTACTTTTGTTAAAACAGTTAATCTTTCCTCATTCTTTATTGTCCTGCAAACCTGTAATCTCTAGCTAGTCTGCAAAAAGTCTGATCTGAGAATAATTTTGGAAAGTTCATAATATGGCAACACACACACAAAACCTCAACAAATAATTTCATTAATTAAAGGTAAGAGCTCTCGACAGCTGCTCTCTAGAGAAGCATTTGTCGTCAGAATGCTTTAAGGAAAGCATACAGTATTTCATCACTGTGTTTAGACTTCTTATGAGATACAGTGTGATTAATGGAGAAAAAATAAATATTAAAAGTCTTACCATGTGCCAAATTAAGAAGAGCACTTGATAAAATAGGCACCACTTCTTGTGAGTAATTTGAAAGAATAACTGTTTTTCATTACAACCTCAGTTCCCAGCAGGTCATACATAAACCAAGCCAGCTGCAGTTCAAACAAAGGTCTGTCCAAAGGATGGGCTCAAGGTGCAGATAAATCATTATTGCAAAACCAGTGCCAAGCTTCACTCTCCCTTCTGCTTCTTTCATTTTAATACATTGGGCTTGACCCCAAAATCAGTTGCTTTAAATATCTTAGCTTCATTTTCATCCCGTATTTTTCCACCTTATTACAAATAAAGATTTATTTGCAACAAGCAAGGCAAGTTAAAGCTCCAGCAATATCCTCTAAAAGTGTTCACATGATCCCTAAAGTTTATAGAAGCTTATGAGTAAGCTACATGACCCATCAGGTATACGGTGAATGATTCATCTCATTTTAAAGCTACATACTCGAAGTTATTTTTTGAGAGCTACAGCAGTCTGTTCACAGATTGAAGTTTTCCATTAGTCATTTTCAAGCTGTTCCTTACACTTTCAAAACAATGCAAAAGTAACTCAACTCAAGGGAGACAAAGGAATAATAATAAAAAAAAGAGCAACATTTATATGGCCCAATATTTCCTAGGTAAAAAAAAGTTAGCTCTTGCCAAGACCACAGGATGACTCTGCACAAGAACCTCTTCACCGGTACCAATGGCACCTATGGGCAGACCACCTGAATTTCTCTGCACTCTCTCAGAGTTTTGGAGGTTAATGAGCAATAACCCCATGACTTCGCCTTCCAGTCTTCTCACCTTTGCTAAAGAGTCTGAGTCTACCCATAGAGTTTATTCCAAAGTAGCACAGAGCAACTAACCAGATGCCATACAGTCACTGCAAGCATTCTACCATGTGCACACCATCTATTTTCACAGCTAAGCACCTTGCATTCTTACCACTTTATAGTTGCAGTTCAGAGTCATAAAATCATCCCTCTTTTTTCAGAAACATACCTTGGCTTTCTCAAATATTAGCACACATTATTGGAAGTGGTAGTCATTGCAGAAGTTCAGTTTTTATAAACTTAATATTGTGGTTGCAATTTCCCATAGTCTTAGCTTACCGTAGTTCTTTTGAAGTTAGTGCCTGGTGAGAAACCTTGTTTAGACAGCTATAGGGTGGAGCTGCCAGGCTTTTAACTGTGCCAGAGAACACAGACCACCGTAGAGTAGCACACAGGAGTCCTTATATCAGAATTAGTAAAATCCTGTCACCAAAAGGAGTGTAAATCCAGGCCTGATATATATCATCCACCATATTACAGCTCCCAATCACAGTTTACAGAAAAAAATTACATTCCAGAAGAAACAAAAAGTTTTAAAAGGGAAGAACAAACACAACACATGAAAGTATCAAAATATAACAGGGACCAAACATGGAGCAGTTTAAAAAACTCAAATAAAATAGGTCTCATTTCAACCTATGCAGAATAAATAACAGTTATAAGTTCCTCTTTGGGGACTTGGATTCATCCAAGATATAAATCTGGATACAAGTCAGCACTTGCTTTATAAAAATCAGGGAGAGATGAAAGCAATTAAACAAAAAATGTGGCATTTTGGGTCTCTTTTAAGAGGAAGAAGGAGCTACCCCCCCACCCCCACACATTATTTTCAAAATATCTGAAATCCTATAGAAATTGTGAAACATTACATTGTGGTATTCTAAAGTAATAGCTCTTGTTTATAACCATATAAATTTAGTCCCCTGGCACTACTGGGCTTATATAATAGAAGGGAGTTATTTTAACAGTGCCCTGTTAAAAAAAGAAGCAACTCATTTTCAACTCATTTTCTCCAGTGGGAGGGATGTGTGGCCTCATGTGAGAAAGGGAACATGCCTAAGTTATTACTGTAGGAAAGCAATCTGTCAAAGCCTGGTCGTTTTGGCATGGTGAATACCACTGGTGAGATCAGAGAGTCAGATCCTGCTTGCAATTACTGCTGAAGGACCTTGGATACAGGCAGCCTGCTATCAATTATTCCCCTGGCCTCAGACACTTGGACTTGTCAAGTTCCCAGTGTCTTCTGTTTTGTAACAGTAAGAAAAAGGGCTTCCCATGATCAGTTCTTGGAAGTTTCTCACATGTTGTGTCACTCCAAAGTGTCATTAACAATTCAATTAAAATTTCACAGCACATGTCAGCATATTCAGGTTTTTGTCTGCTAAAATAAGGTCCAAGACAGATAAAGCAGATTCTGTCTCAACATCTTGACTTTAAAAGTTATGCTTTCATATGTAGATTATCAAACATGACACTGCCTGCCACCTCAGTGAAACAGTGTGTTTGATGTCCCTACTCTACTAATAGAACAAAGAAAAATTGTTTAACTAGAAAACCAAACAGCAGCATCACTTGCAAGATGCTAAAACTTGCATCATTTGTTTAATTTGATATAATAGCGATTTTCTGTTTGCTGTTTTTTGGTTTGTTGGGGTTTTGCAAATTCTCACCAGTTTATTTCTGATGTTCATTTTATTTTTAGAAACCCTTAAGTATTAAATTATAGGGTTTTTTCATCGGTTTACTTTCCTGTGTGGGATTTTGCAAAAAGATTAGCTCCAGATGCGAAGTGTAAATGGAAATGACACTCATCTAAAAGGTATACTACACATGAGTTTTACTAGATATGGCCACAAAAAGAAGACATACCGTTCATTCACATAGTTTTTTCATAGTTCAAGGGCCCTTCTGCAATTTTTCTCCAATTATACAATGTAAAAAAATTTAACATCTTAAGGTTTTCAGTAGAATTGGAAAGAAGGTTCAGTCTTAAGCCTTCTAAGGCAGCTTTTTCTCTAAACCATCAATAGGTTTAGTCATGCAAGGAGAAGATTCTTTAAACTTACCAAAGACTTTGTTTAAAGCCCAGGAAAATGTGGACTGTCAGCATCCTTTGTGTTGTTTTGCAGCTTAAACCCATTCCCCAGTACACTGGTGACCCTCTACCCCAGTTCTCTAGTTTCTCTCTGACATCAAACTCAGGATTATTGTTAGATTTTCTTCTAGGCAAAAAGGAGATTAGAAGCCCAGCTGCAACAGCTGACTGACAGGAAAGGGAGTAGGAAAAATACACAGATAGATATAAAAAGTTTAACCACCATATTACAAGAATAATTTTCTTCCACGCACCAAGTAAGAGCATTGATCAACATACCCATGGCTCGAGAAGCAAAAACTCCAAGAAATGTGGGTATCTCCCCTCAGAGTGTCAAGACAGGAGTTGACAGTTGAAGGCAAAAATGATTTGCATGTAAATCCCGATCAAAAGCAAGCTTGCACCCTGAAGTTGTCAAGTGTTGCTACCAGTCTGACACTTAAATGGGCTATAGCAAAACTTGATTTAAACTGAGGAGAAAAAAAACATGGCAACTCAATTACCCCCTTGCAGATCAGATCTGGCATTTCAGGTCAAACTTTTCACCCTGCCATTTCTCAATACCTGATGCCTTAAAGAAACAATATGTATTCCTCCTACAAGCCTAGATGAAAATACATTTCCCATGGCTCCCTACTGTGCCTTTAAAAGTGAATGGGGGTGGGAGGCGAGATAGGTTTAGAAATATCTTCCAAAGTTGAATCTTGGTTTTGTTTTGTTAAATTTTCTCCTGATCAAACAGCTTAAAATGTATGGTAGCAAAAATTCTTTTATGCAAATATATTTTCCCTAGAGGGATGTCTAGTGTATATTGACTTCTAGAAGAATTCATTTACTTTTGAAAAACTCCCATCCTGTTATGGTTTACAAGCCATATTTCACTGAAATAATGTTTGCCTGTAGCATCACAGAACAGAGAACTATTTTGCCCAAAGGACGTGAAAAAAAAACTCTAAAGTGTGAAATTTCATGAAAATTGGAAAAATATTGATATGGTGCAGTCAGTTTGTACAGTAACAAGGACTGCTCCAGTGTTATAAGAATTAAAGCTGAATCTTTCCTAGGACTCAATTCTTAGAGCAGTTCCACCCTTCATCCGGTCAGTTCATGCAATGCCTTCAGCTTCAGAAATGTAACAGGTTTCTGCAGCGGCACTCCACAGTTGTAACACCTGCTACTGATTTGTTTTGTGTCCCCAGACCATCCACCTCAGCTATTTACAAAATAACTTTGCTCTGTTCATTGCCATTAAAATGAGATATCTGAGATACACTTCAGACCCTGCTTTACAGGCAAAAAATAATCGGCAAGAGAGAAACCAGTGGATTGCCTATAGATAACTTAAGTTCTTTAAACATTAGAATTAGGGAAGAATTTAATGAGATCCCATATGTCACAAAAACTTGTTCACTTTACCAGTAACAATTAGGGTAATTTCAAAGACATGTTCACTGTCACACACTGCCCAGAACTAAAGCCTGTATGCACAACCCCCTCAGCCTCTCCATCTCAGCTATATGGTTGACATCAGTTACAAGAGGAGAATATAAAATACCGAAATTCTCCCTTTTTGCTGACTGGAAAACAACGTCAGTATTCATTATCACCTCACAACTGGTGCTCTTTCCTCGAATATTCACATCCCACTGTACCACAATCCCATACTGTGCCCTGCCTGAGCAAAGGGACAAAACCTGGCCTCCTACTTTCAGCAACAGGAACATTCTGGGGCAAGTTTCCTAATACTAATCTTTCACTTGTGCAATTCCTGCATGTGTACAAATAATAAACTTTCATCTTAGACATTTCATGAGCCAGTTATGCAAAATGTAGCCAATTCCACTGCTTGCACCACTATTGACCCCTGGAGAATGTTCAGAGACGAGTGCACACGGTAGGAACACTCTGTTACTTACTGCAGGCCACTCAGTTCACTACTACCACACTTCTAAACAAACCATATACTCAGAGAGCAGTTGGCACAACTGACTCTAATGTTAACACACATATATTTCTATATCAAGATTAACACCAAAAATAAAGTCAGAAAAAAAAAATGGTCATAAGTAAGAGGATTCAGCTCAGGACAGCTCTTTACTATTTTCATTACGAGTCACTATAAGAATTAGACACAATATAGTTTTCTGCGTCCACTGAAGAGACAAAAAAAAAATTCAGTTAGTTATGAACAAACTGCTATTTTTCTGTGTTACTATGAACATCTCTGACCCTGACACAGTATCAATGAAGGATTTAAAGCTTCATGTGATTAGGAAACTGGCAAGCATTTACAGCCTTATTGCTTAGATTGTAAAATCTTTGCAGCAAGGATTTTTTTTTTTGTTCTGAGTT
Organism: Sylvia atricapilla; assembly: GCF_009819655.1. NCBI lineage: Eukaryota > Metazoa > Chordata > Aves > Passeriformes > Sylviidae > Sylvia > Sylvia atricapilla. The sequence continues at coordinate 22,191,374 of NC_089147.1, read as the reverse complement.
GTACAAAGCACTGTCAAAACAACGTCCTGCTGCAACAGTGACAATTTTATACACTCCCAGAGAAAGTGCAGACATTATTTCAGGGTACTTTGAAATGCTGCCATTTTTATTTCTACAAATCTAACTCAGACTACACCTGAAATTAAAATCAGATCTGTTGTGAATCAAGCTGAATGATTCAAAATAATAAATTACCTCATGATTTTGGTCTCAGAATCTTAACTTCAGGTACATAATGCCACCTTCACTTGCCTTCATCTTTATTTCTGTAGTTGTAATAAAACCTTGAAAAACTCATGCTTGCACTCTAAAACAAACCTCAATTATAGAAGTCTAACTAAGCTACTCTACCTCTTTATCACTGGAGGAAAAAAAATCAAAACTTCCTTAAAAATATTCTAAAAATCAACTTCGGGTGTAACACTAAGCCATTGAGAATCCATAGAATGCAAGTAACTAATTTGTCATAAATCTACCTAAACTTCAATAACAACTACTTTAACTTTCACACCTGAAAAACTGGGAGGTTGGGTATTTAAATCATTTCCACCTTAACAGCCATTTCCACTGCTAGAGAAGACAGCAGGACAATTCTACCTCTTTTTTTTTTTTTTTTTTTTTTTTGGTAGGAGTTTTAAAACATAAGGACATAAATTATTTTTATCCTTTTTTTTGCTAACATGCCCATTCAGCAACCTAATCAACTGCGTGAGGATACACAACTGTTTATTTCATTAAAAATCAGAGCAGGTCCCTCTTGAACTACTTGTAAGGCAAGCAACAGCAGGTTGGTTCACCCTCCACTGAAACGGATTCTGCAACTCATCCAGGAGGGAAAACCACACTGACACAGACAACCAGCTTCCTGGTGGTAGTTCTGGGTTGAGCTAACACCCCTGCAATTTGCAAGGAGTAAAACAGACCAACTTTTGCTCAAAGCTCACAGCAGGGTGATGTCCCTGACTCACTGCCAGCTTTACAAAACCAGATGTGAGATCCCAAATCAGCAGGTGAGGCAGTAGGAAGTCAAGAAGTGGGAAAGGAGCTCACCAGCATTCTATCCAGTCGAGGAAGAAGAGTGATTTTTCACCATGGCTCACTTCTCGCCCAACAGAGCAGCAGTTCACACCCAGGTCACCTCCTCATCACCAAGACATGGCACAGTTTCCAGCTTACTGGCAGATAGAAATCGTGTACTTCACTGCAATCTAACGTAATGATACATGTTTAGGGACCTCAGCTATACGTAAAGCAACATGCTACAAGCAGGTTTTCATAAGTTTTATATGGTCTGAATTCAGCATAAATCAACTCCATAAAGATCAAAGCTGCTTTCTCACTAAACAGTCACAGCAGACACCACAGTACTCACAGATGCCCCTATACTAACCTCCCAAAACAGCACCATTCTACCCTAGAGAGCTTAGATTTTAGATGCATTGCATTTTTTTTTTTCATTTTTTGATATGAAACTGAGAATCAAATTTCCACAGCTATTATATTATGTTTAATTTGCAGCATGTGGAATGAGGAAGAAGACATTCTATTGTTCAGTTTCCACAGTGCACAAAATAGTAGCAGAGCAGCACCAATCAGAAAAACCTTTCCTGGCTTCGATGACCTGTTCTGATTCCACAGACAAATGCTCCTGCTCCAAGACAATAGCCCATCTCCATTGAACTCACAACTATCAACATTTTCATTCAGATTTTATAAATGTACTATCATAAATGTATAAAACCTACACACAGCATCATTCCATAATAAATCAGTCTGACAGCCTTATTAATTCCAAAAAGGTAAAAAATATCTTCTGTGAAGTTTAAAACATCAAAAAAGGAAAACTTCTAAAAACAGTGCCAACATATTTTCAATAAAAGCACATGCACTTGGCTTATGGAGTTGTCTGCTACCACTGATCAATAAACACAGTCTTACTTCTGCTTCTATTCACCAGAGAGAGTTCCAGTGGACAACCACACTAGTGCACACTGCCAGTGCAAAGTCAGGTTTGCCCACTTTTTTGGGGTTTTTTAATGCCCAAAGATTACTTAAGATCTCATTGAGTCTAAGTACATTTTGTTTCTTTGAGGCTCACAGAGTCTAGGTTAGGTTTTCTTAGTATCACCCTTATAAATTCAAAGGTCCCCCTATTTCTGCTCAGAGCTAAATCAGATTTACAACAACTGTCAAAGCATAGGATGACAGATAAATTAATCTTCCCTTCATGAGTTTACATTCAAGGCATCTGGGCTGCTGATCTGGCCCTAACAAGCACAGGGTCTCTACAAGCTGTCGTTTAAAGCTGATGCTTTCATGACTGGAGATGAATTATTCTGTCATAAGAATCTATTTATTCAGGAGTTAGAAGGTGGGGTTTTGGATGCAGGATAGGATGATTTCATGGGTTAAGGTCTCCTTGAAATGTCTGTTTAAATCTTGTCCTGGAGTTGACTCTAATACATTTGGAATTTTTAGGACTTTTACAGAATAGAAAAATGCCTTTTTCTTCCACAAAATTTTTACATTTTCCTCAAGCCTGGCACCAGTAGAAGACCATTCTCAGTACAGCTGCTGACTACTAATTTCTTTCTTCCAACTAAGGTTGATTATCTGGACATTAATAAATTGACATTTTTTTAAAAAGGCACAATTCGTTTCACAACACTGCCTGCTACACAGCAGCCTACTACAAAACAACGGCTTGCTACAATCTGCCAAGATGTTTCCTTATGGAGAAAGGAAGAGTTTGTTGGAGGAGCTGGGAAACCAGTGCCCTACCTGTGGAAAAGAGTTGTTTCAGGCCCAGCTGCTGGACACTGATGCAGCAGAAACAATGACAGTCCTTGAGCAAAGCAATCAGGGACAAGTTTCCATATGTTCTGTCTGAGGTCAGCAACATACAGGGAAAATGAGGCCATCAAGAAGTCAATTGAGGATCTATAAACTAAACAAGAGGATAAGCTATGGAATACTGCAAGACACTGAGTGACAAGCTTTAGCCCATTGTAAAAAACAAATGCCACAGTAAATCTTATGCCTATTTAACCAGTTCCTCAATAGTTAAAAAGATGCCTGTGCCTTGTTATCCAATAATTACCTGGCTGGTGTTCACCATTCAAATATGGAACGCCACAGAGGATTTGGGAGAAGGGATGGGCTTAGTCTGTTAAACAACTGAATAGCCACAGTTCAATGGCATGTTCCTCAGTTCAGCTTAGAGCATGGATCCAAGCCAGGACACCATAATATTGTTAAAGGAAGCCATTAAGTGGTGAAAGAAAAGAATCAATATATGAAATAGGTCCGTATCTCTCTAGGTTTGAAAATAATTTGGGGCAATATTATATGGTAAGAACAGGGAAAATTATTACACTTATAGAAAAAAAAATAGTAATGTTTTTCCATCAAAGCAGCAATAAGAAATATTCATGGTGGGAAGAATGATAAACCAAAATAACTTTCTTTTCCAAGGAATAATTTTCAAGAGCATGGAAATAATAAAGAAAAATCCAACCCTCTTCTCAGAAGATAACCCAGTTGCAGGCAAGAAATAACTGATTTTCAGTAAGCAGTGAGAAGTGGTATTAGAATGCTAACATAGAAATGAGGCAATCTCAGAGAAGCTCAGTTTTACTGTTGATACTTGATTTGTCACTTTCTCCATGCTCCTTTCTGAAGCACAAGCCTTCTTTACACAAGCGTTTTTTTTTTTCTTCAGGGTGACAATACCCTTTTGGCTATATTCCCTTTTACACATAAATTCATCATTAAAACGTCACTATCGCTCTTTTATTATTCAGAAAAGAGAACATTTTTTAAAAGGCTTGAAAAATACACCCAGAAGCTGATCTATGCTAAACCTATCACTCTTCCAAGAAGACATCTAGTCTTTCTTTTCAAGCTGTCATTATCAGCTATGAAACCCGCAGAGCAGTCCAAATTCACATCGTGTCCTCCCTTGAAATTTCCTTAATGCTGGCACTCTCAGCTGCACAATGCTTTCTCAAACCTCCCTTCTGTCTTTTTAAGGCATTTCAGGGGTGTGGAAGGGTGAGTCCCACAGAATTTGAAAGAACCAATCATAAAAAATGCAGAGACTACATCTCTCATTTAGGCTAAAACTAATTTAACCACAGGACAATTTAAAAACATTTTAAATACGAAATGCAAACATACATTTATAACAGAATTGATCTCCCAGTAAGCACTGCTTACAATTCCTATTGACCCAAATCATGTAATTTCACTATCCAAATCCCACTTGCATTTTCAGTTCTAGGAATTCAGCCATCCCAGGTGTCTGTTATCACTTCAAGAGAGATTTCAGCAAAGCTATGCACAGTAGCAGGACAAAACATTTTGAAAACCTCTCTTCTGTTTATAGACATTGCAATGCTTTTGGATGTTAATTGAAAATTTAGCACTGGGTGCTGTGAAGCTGATCAAGTTGCCTTTGAAAAAAAATCTCATATCACTCAAACCAGACCTCTGAATTTAATTTGCCTCTAAATTCATCAGACAAAGCATTTTGGTTTTCTGAAGGTTTAAATATATGCCAATATAAAAATCAAAGGGTCATTCCTTTAGGATTAGAATTAAAACAAGTTGACACTTACCAACCCACAAAGTACAATAAGTAGCTCTTAGCAAAAACCATGTAGCTACCTAATTATTTTTAATATACTTCTACTAAGCACTGCAAACTAATGCAAGATCTATAAGATGTTAAGGAAAGAGAGATCAGTCTGTGGTATTTATGACTTTAGTCATTCTTTCTCAAAACAACAGATGAAATAAAATGTATGACATTCCCAAAGAGGGAGTTTCTACTGTAATTCATCTTAAAATGCAATGTTCTGTCATCTCCAGTAACACTTACTGAAAGCAACCATCAATACTTTTTGTCAAAAACCTGCACTCTGTGTAAAATGTTCCATCAATCTCTATTTACATAAAATAAAAAACTTTCAGTGTGATTCTAAAGCAGAACCGTTCAGATTCTCAGTCTTCCATTTTCATGCTCTGTTGAAAAATTATTTTGACTGACACAAAAAATCCCAATGCCTAACAATTTATGGTAAGGCTTGATTTTTTTAATGTAAAGCAAAACCACACAGAGTTGTTCTTTTCCATTGATCAGCTAAGCAAAACAAAGCATTTTTGTGTACTTTGAACCCTATCCAGTTTTCCTTCTATGTTTAAACAGTCTAGATGGTCTTAATAATTGGTGACCAATTTTGCAAAGTAAGCAATTTATTATAGTTCACTTAATCACGTTCCTGTATCCCACATGCTTTTCCAGACATATAAAAAGCACTCAGAGTCACCATCCTATAATTTTACTCACATGACTAGTACCATAAATTTCAATCAGAACTAAATCACAAGGAGAAGAATATATATGTATTCAATGCTTTTGGGTTTAGGGGCATAGTTTTCTAATCCTCATATCACATTCACAGTGTTTCTAAGCTATTAGGCACTAGCAGATCAATACTCAAATAGTTGTTGTTAAAGAGCATGGAAGAAAATTGCAGCAGAAATATACAGCCACAGAGCAGTCATTCATTTTCCAAGTACCAAGCTCACAGCCCTATTACTGGCCACAGCCAGAAATTAACTAGTTGACTTGGAGAGTGTAGAGAGTTTTCCAAGTCCTTTCCTTCAGGATTTCCTCCAGAATAGAAATGTTCTTCTGCTTTATCACCCTCTCAAAGGAAACTGTGCACCCCACTGTGAAATCAAACCGTCTTTAGGCCTGTTCCAGACAGGGACAATGGCAAAGTACAGCAGTTGTACCATGGACAGATCACACAAACCCCAACACTGGGGTTTGTTCTGGGCTCCAGAACAGCGCTGCAGGGCACAGAGCAGGACTTGGACCCTCCCTGACCCCACAGCTGGACCCCATCAAACAACTACTGCACAACATTTCCTTCTCACTGAACAGACTTGATCAAGGATTTACCATACTTTATGTCCTCTTTCTACAACTACTTGTAGAAAATTATTCTGATCAATGGTCATTAGTTCCTAAGTTTTATTTTAAAAGATAAGATGAACTAAACACCCTTTTCCTCTTTTTGCTAGAGATTTTATTCAGCTAATCCCTGAAGTGACTTTCAGGTGGGGATATGATTCAACAATTGCCATCCCACTCCACCCCATTTATTAGTTTATCAGCAGATCCTTCACCATTTAAGAATGAAAACACTCTGAAAGCAAGTAACTTTTCAGAAAATATTGCAGAAACAGAATGTAGTCAGTTTCTCTGAACTGTAGACAACAGAGCCTACAAACAAAGTGAACAAATCCGAAGGAAAATAGGAGAATGTCTAACAATAAAACAATATCTAAAGGAGAAAAAGAAAAAAAAATTAAGAAAAAAATGCTACATTTAAGTAGGGATCTAGAACTTCAAACAATCAGAAGATAACAGACTAAGTTACAGGATTAAAATCTAATGGACCATCATATACAGAGGTAGAAAGATCTTGTAAAAATTTCTAATTTTCATATCCACTATTTGGGATAGACAGTAAGACCCTAGTGAGCTCACCCAGCTTCATCCCCACCCCAGAGAGTAGGGGGAAAAAAAGGAAAATTCTTGCCAGATCCCATCTGTTAATAAAGAAATAAAATAATAAATAAATAAATAATAATTTTAAAAAAATTAAGAAGACCACACCCATTTTCTGCAAGTTCCCACTTCCACACAGCTCTTCAGAGCCCTAGCTGAGCTCCCCGTCACATAAAGCACATGCTAAATTTTTCTGGCTGAGTACTATCACTTGGAGATACAACCCCAAGCTCAAAAAAAAAAAAAAAAAAAAAAAAAAAAAAAAAAAAAAAAAAAAAAGGATATTTATTGCTCCCTTTTGTAACAGATCAGAGACCCAAGCCAGGACTCCTCTTCTACACAAGTTACATGAATTAATCAACCTTCCTACGTCCTAAAATTCAACAGTTGATAAGTCAGTAAGTAAAACTATTTCAACTTCACCTCACAGTACTGAAATTAGCTGTGTCTTTGTTGTAAAAAAATCCACCATTTGTTTTCTCCTATTTTTATATGTATTTTTTTAATAAATTACTAATGTCTTTCCTGGGGCGAAATGGATGAAATAATATCTACACAAAACCATCTTTCATCCAAAGAGAAAAAAAAAAACCCAGCACAAATCGACCCAACGATAAGGAGCTATTAGCAATGAATACACAAGCAGTGCTCAATTCTGCACAATCATCATTACCTACACAGCTGAACATTTAATGTGCTACTTCTAGAACAGTTACAAAGTGGCTGCCTACATTGTTTTATAGACAGTCAAGAAAAGTAAGAATATGATGTATGGCTAGGAAGAAAGAAAAACGTTGCATTTTTTTCCCTTTCACATAACATAATGTCCAGTTACACAAAAATCTCAGCTGAAGATCGCTTGCTTTTTTCAAATCATATAACAAAATCAGGTACAGTACAAATGCATCCCTTTAAGTGAACCCAGTAATCATTTGATTATAGCAGACATGTAAGAACTACAGGCCAAAGAACTACATATTTTAAAGCTATTAAATAACAAAAAGGTAATGCCTCCAAATCACTGTAACGTACAAGACAGAAACAACAGGTGAACAACAACAAACAACCTTAGTACAAACTTTTTTCTTTTTCCTTATGAACATATCACATACTAAGAAAGTTAAGTCAGTTTTAAAAGAAGACAAAATATTTATCAACACCATGAAGCTGTGTACACCATCTCAGATGCTACTGGGACAGAGAAGGTGGGAACCAATTAAATAGATGCATCCTTTCCTTAGATGCATGTCTAAGATTTTTTGCTGACATTATAAATTCATGGTTTGCTTCTATCACTGTACAGTTGGCCTCCACCACTCTTCCCTTGGGAGGGAATAAAATGAAAAAAAAGAAAAGGTCAATCTACCCTAGGAACATCTAGGGAGAAGAGAAATCTGTTCAAACAAAACCAAATGTGTTCTGGAACAGTTTTCACTTGCTTCAGTAGACGAGCCATTATTAAACTTCTGGTTTTTTAATAATCACTGTTACAAAAAAAATTAAAAAGAAAGAAAAAAGAAAAGAAAAAAGTTAATGATGCAAATAGGAGTAAAGAAGTTGACTGTGAAACCTTTTTCTTGCTTTCAGCCAGTACTGATTAAAATGACTGTAAGAGTCTTTAAAAAGCTGACAAAATAAAATTGTAATAGCACAGTGCAGTAGTGTGTTTATACTTAGTTCACTGTTCCGCAGTTATTTTTGCAAAACACAAGCTTTAATTTTTAAGGAGAAAATTAGGCTTCAGCCTTTTATGCTTGTGGATGAGAACAAGTTCAGTGATGCACTGGGACGTCTTTGAGCTGCAAAGAAAAAATGGCCAGTTCAGCTTCATTTTTTTAAGGAGAGTGACACAGCTAGAATTTGACTCAAAAATTCTAAGAAACATAATTCCAAGGAGTACACAATCAATCTAATCTGGCCATCATAGTTGTCAACACCTATTCTCCACCTGCCTGAATCCTAATAGAAGCTTCTATTTATTCTGGCTTAAGCCTGGCCATTCCCCAAAAAAACAAGGGCTTCAGGACAAGCAAACACTATTTTATTCCAGTTCTTCCTGGAATAAAAACCAAGCACTCCAAAAAGTAGAGAGGCAGAACAAGACAAAAGACCCCTAAAACACAGACAAGTTTCTCCTGAAAATTGGGAAAGCCCACCTAAAAGATTCACCATCCATAAGGTCTGTTTCTAGGTTTGGATTAAATCCGGAAGTTTGCTCGCTCTAACTCCCAAGAGGATGCAATATACCCCCAAGTTCCTTACCAATCCATTCTCTGGAATATCTCTCAAAGTCATTCCTGGTCTATCCCCGTTATTCAACAGAGTGCTTTCGTGCAATTTTGTGAACACAGCAACACACTAGATCATCCTGGCAACATAAAAGAAGCACAACTTAAACTGGCAAACTGTCAGTGGAAAAAAGATGGGTCGGCTGTAGGAAGAGGAGAGAAGGTAAAAGAACAAAGACAAAGCTAAAAGCAAAAGACTCCTTTTGGAGAGCTACCCTAGAGGCATAGAGGGATAGATTATTTTCTCAGCTCTGACTGCTCTAAAATATGCACCAACTGTAGAATTAGTGAAGTTCTCAAGCATGTACTATCTCTAATCTAGTTCTACTGACACAAAAACCAGACTTTCACCAGTCTGCTTAACCCACTGACTTTCCACATGGGTCAACAGCTTTTACTGGGATCTCCCAGTGCCTTTCCACAGTCTTACACTCAATGCTCCAAGAAACAGTTCACCAGCATTTCCATGGGAAAGGCAGTGTCAGGGAACTCTATCCCAAACAACCAAGAACTGACGGAGACAATTTCCAGCACATGCAGGGAGCAGTGAGGGCATCACTGGTGCAGGTGCATCAATTCACACATGATTTTCCAGCTTGTTCCCAGATTGTTCCCAACAAAAACAGGTTAATCCAAAGCCCAAATCATTCATGCTGATCGTACAGTGAAAAAACCTACTGAATAAAGGATTTTTTTGCTAATGCAACACCAGTTTACATTCACCTATATAACACAATCAATTTCAGTGGGGAAATGTTTATAGCAAAACTGGGCAGAAAACAGCACTTACTGCCCAAAGTTTAAATATCACTCAAGAAATATTTGTACTCAAATCTCCAGAATCTGGGGTATGGCTGTGATGGCCAGAAAGTGAATTGGGGTGAAAAGAAAATTTACACAGCTTAAGTAAAAAATATCAATTTGCTTTGATATTTCACTCCAGAAGGGATCACAAAAGTATGCAAAATTTATCAACTGATGCATGTTAATGAGTATTACCTGTGTAAAATTCCTTCAGCCAGTGCAGGAGTGCTAACTTCTGCTCAAAGAAAAAGAAATAGATACTGATGTACTGGCAAACTTAAACAACAAAAAAAAAGGCTCACGCAAAGCAGCTCCAAAACACAAATATCTATCATTCTTTTGTCCTGGTCCTGTCACTGTCCAGAGGCCAGCATAAAAGTACAAGATGAAAACCATTAATTTTAGGCATCATGCAAAAATAATCCAAATCAATTGCCTCCAAGCTCCCCAAAATAAAAAGTGAGCAAGTCTGATCAATGACTTTCCATTAAGATGATGAAAAACGGCTGCTGAATTTGCTTAAGGGAACACAGAAGCCCCGCACACACTGCACTGCTCTTTGTTATCTCTAGTTGAAAGACAGTACAGATAAAGAAATCTGCCACAAGAAATTTTAAGACTCATCCCAGGTGGCCATAAAAATAACAGAATTTCAAAAATTTAGAGACCAAGCCTATTACAATGTTAGAATTCCCACTTAACATTTCCCAAATTAAAAGTCCTTCCAATAATAACAGAAATTTAAATCTAAAAGCCTGCATTAGCGAGTGCTAGCTCCTTCCAACTGTTTGTTCAGAGACTCTCCAACAAGCATACAGCACACTGTAAGAATTCAATTTGGAAACCATCATCTAAAGCACAGAGGAGAACAGGAAAGTCATATTGCTATAATGCTTAGATTATCAATCATCTTGACAGTTTATTGGCTTTATCACCACACATACCATTAAAATGATGTCTGGCCTAGAATGTCAGGAGGCAAACATTAAACAGACCAGGATTAAAAAGCAGATCCCAAACAGCACTCCAGTAAAGTTTCCCTTCCAGTCTGAAATTAGTTAGAGCTGACTAAGTAACTGGCACTAGACTTTGAAGAAATATACAGCCTAAAAGGCGCAGAGTCAACACAGACTTGACGAGCTGATAGGTAATGTCATGTTATGGCAACTCTAAAGCTCCTGCCGTTGATTTATCACGTACTGTGTGCAACAGAATGATTGCTAATGGAGGGAGGGGGGAAGCAAAACAACAGCAGCTTAATTTGATGCTTCTTAGAGCCAAGGGCTTGAGTCAAAAGGGTCAAATGAACTCTTTGAAGTCAAGGAGCAATGTGGCGTTTTTTCAATTTTGCAATTATCAAACACACACATTAAAAAGAACATTTTTACAGAAAAGTAATTTTACAGATTAGGAAAATCTAACAGTGACAAAATATATTCAGAATTCAGTCGTAACAGGTAACTAAAGGGATAAAAATCCTGAGCTTATAAAGCACAGCTCTGTGTGTTAGTCTGCTAACTAAATCCTGACACAATTAAAATTGTGTACCAATAGGGTGCAATTAAGAACTGTGTCAGACGGTTCAGAACCATACCTCCATGTGCTCTGGAACATACAAAAAGGCAGTTACAGATAATTAGTTGCAACTCCTCTTTTCTGTAATCCCTCACCTCCAAAAAAAATCTGGCATTTCTAAGGATTATTTTATCTCCTGTTTCCTTCTTCTTTTTGTCCTTATTTTATCACAAAATGTATTGGCATGTGCATTGTCCTCCTATTTTATTTAGAATAAACATGCCATTTTTAAATTACATATAAGCTAATGGTGTGTCCAACCAAGATAATCAGTCAAATAACTGGGTCACAGTACATGCTGAAAATACACTGTTTATATGTTTTCTTGTGTCAGTCAAGACCAACATGCACATACCCATCTCAGTTTTTAACAGATTAATCCAATAGCAACTCCAGCCTTCTATACTGATTTATCTCTCATCATGCACATTCTTAAAAGAGTACTCTACCTCTGAGAAACGTGGTGGGATATTTACTATTTGCCAAATACTGATCAATCTTCATTGCTTGAGCACTGAAGTTTTAATATTTAGATCCCCTTGTAAGTAAGACTGAACTCTGTAATTACTTTTTTACAGTCCACACTCATATTTTGAGGGACTGAAAAAGTTTTTTCAGCGCATGCTGTTTTCTTAATTAAGACAGCTAAATGAAATCCTAACTTAAGAAAAAGTGCTGACTTCATCCTTGATAAACCATGGCAGCAATTTGTAGTAAAAATCACACTTATTCTTAACTGTGACATTTACTACGTATTGGCTCACACAAGAATTTCAGTAAAGTCAGAGCCACAGTAGAAGTCTCTCTGAGCTGAATTTTAAAATACAGGTAAAGACATATAGAACTGTTATCTGGCAGAAACATAGAAAACACATGCAATTCCATAAAAAAGACTGAAGAGGAAGAAGACCAAATATTTAGCTATCTCTAAGACCTGGACACTTCTCATTAATCTGGCATCACGTCTCACTAACCTCTGAATAGTCCAAGTGGAAATCCTAATCCACTAGGATGATATTCCTAATTAGAAACCTTATGAGGAATCCCTTTGTTGCCTCCAACTATCACACTGAGGCTAAGAAGCAAGGCTTGGGACTGATCTAACCATGGGACCGTCAACAAAGGGAAGTTTAGATGCTATATGTACTATTGGAAGGTCAGGAACAGAAGGCCTCAGAAAAGTGTAGATTACCAAAAAACGCACACAGATATGAACTCCCTTTTCATCAGCCATTCTTCATATATTGCTAGCTCCCTGCATTTATTTGAAGGAGAGCTGGGGGGAAGCATCCACAGCAGAAAAATGTGGGAGGAGAAAACATATATAACCCACCTATAACTGTTACTGCATAGTCTTCAAAGTTAGTGAGGAGAATAAGAACAATTTTCTCCAGAAGGCAATGAACATCTACCAAAAAAGGCAGAATCAAGATCACCATCTTGAACAAAGAAGAGAATAGTGGCATTTGCTTCAGGAGTGTCCACTTCATCAACACCTGCCCACTCCCAGCATGTAAAACACACTGCACTTGGAGCAACAAAGTGTTATAGCAAACCCCAAGACACTGTGAGGACAGAATAATTTCATTTCACACTGCATCAGCGTGCACTAAATTCACATTTCTTCTCTATGAGCTTTACTTCTCATACCACAAGTGCTGTACCCAGCAAGTCCCCAAGGACCCGGGCCTCACTGGCAGTTAATGATCCATCAGACAGCCACCTTGATGCAAACCAGAAGGTGGCTAATGCTCTAACAAAGTGGTCCTAAACTACAATAACAGACAACATTCAAGGATTACAGCCACTATAAACCAGTAGCCATAGTTAATAACTGTAATATTTCATTAAAATGGCTAGAAATAATGCACACCAGATACCCAAACAATTACGGATGACCGCAGTGGTATTAGAAAAGTTGCAATATAACACTGAACTAAAACAAGTTAGACATTTGCCACAGCACACTGAATGTGTCTTCTCAGCACAAACTCTTCCTAATTGTTTCACCATCACAGACACAGAAAAATTCAATAAAGAATAGAAATTCAGAGAAATAGCTGGTGGCATTATTAACAGTCAAAATAAACAAGCAGCATCTCTAAGAGTAGCAAAAAGACTTTTACTGTTTCTATGCAGCTGAGCCAATAAAACTACCTTTATAACTTCTATTTGCTTACATTTCTCCTGAAGACTAGCACACCAGTAGCTATGTGATAAAATATACATCAAACTTCGCATGGTTTAAAAATGTACCACAATCACTTAATTATCCCTTCATGCCCCTTGCAAATTAATTTACAGACCGAGGATCAGAACACTTAAAAAATATATCATCTTAGTTTAAATAGCAAAACGAATTGTATTAATGAAGAATATTGTAGCATGGTTTGGGCAAAGACCGGTATTGACAAGATGGCAAAGATCCTTCAAATTACAAAGCTACATCTAATATACTGCTATTAAAAAAGGTGTTTATAGAAGTAAGGGAAAAAAGGGCAAAATCTAATATATTAGTCACATAATTTATGTTAAAAATTCATTATATAGCAAATTAAATTCAGTATTAATAACATGAAATAGAATTCATCAGAAAGCTTTGTCTTCATAAATGAAAAGTACACCATGAGTGCTAATGCCCATTTATTAGAATTAGATTGATTAGATTTATTAGAATTTTTATTGTTTTGTTGGATAGATTGTAGGAATCACATCCACTGAAAGCATAAAAAAAGGAGGCCAAATAAAGAAAATCTAGTTGGAATTAAAGAGTGGAAGTGTGACTTCCACAGAAGTTCTGTAAAGCACTGTTTTACTGGCAGTATAGTTAGCCTTTGGCAATGTGCCACACACCCAGAGAAACACAGGCCCTATAAAAAGCCTGTGACTTGGTGCAAAGAAGAGTTTTAACACACCCTAAAACACACAGATGGCAATGACAAAGATATTTACATTTTGAAAGAATGCTCCTGTAGTTTTGTAAAAACTGTAATCAATTTCATCACTGAAGGAGAAAGCTTGAGAAGATGAAGTGAAATTAATTTGGTTTCTTTTCTAGCTGGTTTAGAATTTTTAATTGGTTTGTTGCTTTTCAAAGGTGCATGAATTGATAACAGATGAAGTGACTGCTAGCTAAAAAATGTCTCAAGATCTTGTGGCATAGCAGGCACTACTGCCTCCCTGGGCAGCCTGTTCCACTGCTCTGCCACCCTCAGTGTAAAGAAATTCTTCCCAATGTTGAGGTGGAATTTCTTGTGTTTTAGTTTACAGCCATTGCTCCTTGTCCTGATTCTGGTCACCATGAACAGAGTCTGGCAGCATCCCCTGACACCCACCTTTGAGGTGCTTGTATGGATTGATGAGATCCCTGCTCAGTCTTCTCCAGGCTAAACAGGCCCTGCTCCCGTCTCTCCTCATCAGAGACCTGCTCCAGACCCTTCTTTGTGGCCTCCACTGGACCCTCTCCAGAAGCTCCTGTCTTTTCTGTACTCAGGAGCCCAGAACTGGACACAGTACTCCAGAAGTGGCCTCACCAGGGCTGAGAATAAATATATTAATATATGTTTACTTGTAGCAGTTATTGAACAACAAGCAGCAATGTGCTGCCCAGCACAGTAACAAAACAATTCTGGCCTAAGTACTAGTTAAGTGTCAGAAACAGAAAGTTGTCATTGACTTTACATGTCCAATAATCTGTCAAGATACTTACTCCTTTATTCATCTCTTACTAAATCCTCTCCCCAAAAAGCGTGGTTAGAGTATCAAGGCCATTACCCATGTGGTTTGATGATATTCAAAGGTCTCAATCATTATGACTTCACTGGAGGTTAACATTTGCTTTGTGCAAACTTAGAATACAGCTTTCATTTTAGTCTAGTTTTCTCCAAAAAGAGTCTATTCTGCATGTGCTTAAACCAGTTTGTGAAACACATCAGTGATCAGCAAGCAGGAACTTCTGGGGATGTGCTTTCAAATTTCACTGCTGCCAAATAAAACCACTAACATAGATGCAGTCCCAGTTATGTCTGATCTACCCAAGGGAAAACGAACAGCAGCAGTTCCAGCAGAACACAGGAAGGCATCAGATATCCTGCTGAAATAACACATGGTGAAGTTCACCACTACTCCCTACAAGCAGTGTTTACTGAGTCAAACCAGATCCCACAGCTCCTAGTCCTGGAGAATCCCAAGCCTTCCCTTCCAGGGGATACCCTTTCACATACTCCGTGATTCTCATCCAACTGTTTATTGCTGTGCAATTACAATACCCAGCCTCCAGGGCACAGAGTGTTTGGGAAGCAACAAGATACTGGGTTGTGTCCTCCAACCATGCTGGGGCAGGTGGGCTAAAAACCAGTAATCCTACTTCAGAGTGTGAAAAGAAAGATGATTTTTCCCACTTATTCCTGGAAAAATATTCTTCCTTAACTTAGGAAATAAGAATTAATAATTAAATTTCTTTAAGACTACAATTTCAGTGGTAGTTGCAGGACTGATAACTCTCTTACCCATCAATGCAAATCACTGTGAACTTCAGAGATAACGTGAAAAATCCAGAGGTATTAATTTCTGGGGGAAGATTTTAATCATCTCCTCCAAGCAGTTTAAGATACTGCTGTAGAGTTTCCACTGAAGCTGTACCCAGAATCGGAAATTCTTATCATTTAAGAAAAGTGTATAAACTACTGTTGTAACAATCACTTTCATAAATGCAGTTATTATTTATACTGAAAGCCCACATATAATTTAAAATCTCAGAATGAAAATCATACCTTTACAACAAGGTACACCTACATATCTTTCTATCCACTGTATTAGATAAAGAAAAATGCTGCCAAAACAGCAACATTTAGTATCTCTATACCAACCATAAAATTAAGTAAGTATTTTGAAATCAATGAGTGTATATGATCAAAACTAAGTTTCAGTAACAAAGTCCTTATGCATTTTTTTCAGTGACTGCCAGGACACTGCAGGTGCATTTGCTGCCTAATTCTGTTCTGCAGAGATCTAAATTCCAAGCTTGCCAAAGCAGCTTTTCTGAAGCAAGTGTTTTTCAATCAATAAAAATGCAGTATTTTAGGGCATGCAGCTCTCTTACCTGGTGTTATTTTTTTCCTAAACAATCAAGAGAATAGAGCAGTTTGGAATTGAAGTCAAAAGCATCCCATGACTGTCTTTATTTTCTAAAGTTTCATTGAGAGGAACCCCTTATTTGGTACCAAATACTGAATAATTATGAACATAGTCACAGAGCTAAATAATAAAATAAAAGTAATTAATAAAGAAATAATACATAAATTTAATTTAAAAAAACAACACCACAACCAACACATGTTTTCAACCCAGTCTTCTTTTTACCATCTTCAACCAGCATCTGAATGCTACTTTGACCTGTCTGAATCTAAAGCTTTCTGAGGTTGGATAACATACTCTGTAACCATAGAGGTGTTCAAAGAAACTAGTGGCAGGTGACAAACCATTCCATTATCAGCTGTCCAAATTCGATGAATTTGTTCTCAGACCTCAAAAAAATTATCACTAGATACAAAAAAATCTCCTTCCAAATTAAGGATATTGCAACCCCAAATTGCTAAGGGGAAAACTATTTTACTTATCCTCAGTCCTTAAAACAGTTTCACTTGAGGTGAGGGGAGAAGAACAGGCAGAGAGTAAAGGTAAATTTTTTGCTGAATTTTTGAAAGATAACACTTCCATTGTATTTCAGAAGTTAAAATATTTCAGTGCACAATTTCTCAAATTACTTAAAAAAAAAAATACGACAAAAAAGAAAACCTGCAAGTAGTCAGAACCAGCCCCTGTGAGCAACACCTCACTATTAACTTCCGAGACTCCATGCAGCTGACTTTCTTGATCCCACAACCTGCATCACACCCACACACACACCACATACACATTCCCCCCTTCCCTTAGGATTGTATACTCACACTGGATTTCTTCCTGCCAAAGACATCTGCATCCTTCTTCTGTTAAAGTTTGGCAACACAAAGCCACCTTTTACCGGTTCCACTGAGGAAATGCCAAGTTCTAAAGTTACAGAGATCTCTAGAATGTGACAGGTCTCACAGCAAAAAATATTCTCTAAAAGTAGTTGCCTGCTGATAGGGGAGGAACAGTTTAAGCAGAAGAAACATCTCTGTGCCACCTTGCTTGCATATACAATGAAGTTATGAAAAGCTGGGATTCTGGAATAAGAGCTTTGAAAGACATTTTCATTCAAGCTCATAGGTTCTGGTTAAAAAAAACCAAGTACTGTAAAGAGATGAGGCATAATTCCTTGTTTTCCATGCCAGAAACATCACATTTTAAAAATTAAACATTATTTCACACAGGCCACAAAAACCAATGTCCTTTTTATCAAAGTAGAAAGTCTCCAGACATCCTTTTATATTCTTTCCATGAGCACTGCTCAATAAATGTTGCAACCCTGAAGCTTTTAAATGTAGTAGTGATGATATCATCATTTTTCAGGCACTTTAACAGAACATTAGGAGAAACAATTTCTTTCCTAAAAATCAAAATAACTGTAACCAAGTTGATTAAAAGTGGTTTATATTAAAAATGTTCACAATATCTGCATTTACAGGCTTCTTTAGGTAAGAGTAGCAAACAATATACAGAACTCTGAAATAACAAAAGAGCCCCATGAACTGATGTGGTACAATAAACACTTCATTTAAGTTCCAAGAGATACATGCTAGGAAAGCACAATTTTTACATTATAGTGAGTAAGAATAAATACTAAATAATAAATATTTGGAAGAATATAGTATTTCCAACCTATTGTACTTAAAAGCTAAAAAATATTTTCAATTCCATGCATAGAGCTTCTCTGAAAGCCACATTGAATATATTGCCTTTGTTTGTTTAGGTTATGCACAAATAAATATTGGGATGACAGTTAAAGACACATCCTTGAAGTAGTCTACCCAATAAATTTGGAAAGAGAAAGAAGGGGAGGAATAAAAAATCCAGCTGTATAAGATTCTCTTTGTTGCCTGCTTGTTAAGGAATCCTTCTGGCACAACTGAGGGGATTATGAATTCACATGTGAATTTATCCCCTATTAAACTTTTAGTGAAAGGGTCAGTTAGCAGGAATGATAAAGCTCAAACACACCAGTCACATGCTGGCAGAGCATCTGTGACTGGCTCTACTCAGGCATATCCCTGGTTTATAGCTCTAACATCGAGAGGAAGCTACGGGGGCGGGCAGGAAACAGTCCACTTCTGAAAGGATTGGAAACACTGCAAAGTACAGTTTCACATGAGATAAAGGCAGCATGACTTCACAACTTGAGGTCACTTTTTTTTTTACCTTTTTTTTTTTTTTTTTTAAGAGAGTTCTAAGGAGATCAGAGTAGGTTAAAATCTCCCATCTTACTGGCAAGGGTCCTCACTATTTCTTAACACTTACATAGCACTTCAGCCACTCAGATCTTCCTATTTTCCACTCCAACTCCTTTTGGTGGGCTACCTTAGCTTCCAAGCAGAACTCCAGGTCCCACACATATCACAGCTGTACAGGTGGTAGTTGAAACATACAGCAACTGTGCTGATGCTGAAGCCTGGTCAAAATTTACATTTACACATCACCTCAATATCTCATACTTTCTTTTTAAACTTTATACCTCTGTTGTTACTACACAACGTAACAGAGAGGACGATCGTGTCTGCACCTTCCTGTGGTTGTATTATTTCTACAAGAGATTTAGTTCAAGCTTTTGGGGCGAAGAAAAAGTATGAAGGCCAGCAACAACACAGCTACAGTCCTGATGCAAGACTCACCTTGGTTATGACAAGAGGTTCTGTGGAGCCAGGCTGTGCATTCTCACCACGTCCATGTCCAGGTGCCCTGTCACCTAACTTCTGTGAGAGCCTGTCTTCCCAGGCTCTCCCTCAAAACTCTTGGGATTGAGCGTTCTCTAGAGTCAAACGAATCTGACCTTTCCCTAATACTCCCCAGCTACAACCCAAACAGGGTGTCTGAGCACACACCTTGGCCTCTGAGCTGTCCTGTGACATGCCTGCAGGTACAGGGAGGGATGTGCCTGCTGGTGCAGCTCTGTCCTCAGGACCAGTTGGGAAACCTCTGCTCCCTTCCCCAGTGTGTGACTCAAAGGAACAGCAGTGCACTCCTCACTCGCCTGCACTTCCAGGACCTAATGGGTGCAATATTTTACACTGAGACTTTGTGAAGTCTTGTTATTTTAGGAGTCAGTGGTAATAAGGCAGACACATTACTTGGGAATCCATTTGAAGTGTCCTATTAGTGAATTCTTTTGCATTAAGTGACACAAATAAAAAGATAATAACAAAATCCTGACCTTCAGAAAACTTTTATCAGGCTTTGAAGGAAGCATATTGTAGAACAGCCCTCTAGATATATTGTATAGAAAATTGAAGAGTTCCAAAAATTCTGATATAATACTTCATTTACCCATAAAGATAATGTGAAACTCTATTTCTCAGTTATCCACAAAAGCTAGATAGTGAAAACTGGATCATACATATTGAAATTGCTTTGAGGTAAAAGAGAACAACCATTTTGGATTAAATGTTCTTTCTGCTCACCTCCCACTCCAAGTAACCCAATTTTCTATAGTTATACAATTGCTTTTTCTGCTCATTGTGGTTTGATCAAAAATATCCCTCAAAAAGGCTTCTTTATACTACTGGGTCAGTTTCAGTCTGCAGCACTATTTACATAGCATCTATTTCTACTTCCTGCAAGGATGAGTAACCCAGCGCTTCTGCCAAATAATTGTCTATGTAAGTTCAGACTTGACTTCTGTAACATTTTTAGCCATCACTCAAATGGCTTCCACTGTTAACGAAAAGAAAAAATTTAGGTACAACCAAACAGGTTATTAATTTATTTAGCTAACTTTTTTTATATTAAACAGAAAGAGATGTTCTCATGTTTGACAGAACAGGCTTACTTAGTCATATTTTTCTCAACTCTTATTTTTAATCTCTTCCAAACAGTCAGTTTGACTGTGCTGTTGATGCAAACGCAATTCCATATGATGCAATTGCCTTGCACGGCTTAACATATGAAAACAACCAAAGATCAGATCATTTAGCACCTGCTAAACAATCTTCAATTACCGTCTTTAGCCAGACAATAAACTAAGTAAATGACATCCATGTGCCATGCTAATAAACTAACACAAGAGGACTGAAAAATGTGAAAACAATTTTTAAAAAGAAATGGTTATTTAGAATAATTTAAAGCTCTGTAAGGTGGGGCTCTCTTATATTATTTTAAAGGACGGTGTGCAATCTGTAAGACAATGAAATTTTGTACCAACTAATCACCAGATGACAGTATCTTTGTATCATAATGAGGATACAACTAAAATGTGCCTTCACCATTCCAGGCACTGCTTAACTGCTGTTTTTTTCACCCACACAAAAAGAAAGCAAATAGCCATTGAAATAATTTAAATAACTTCTTTTATAAAATATAAATAAATAAAGCAAGCTTTCTATTATACAGTTTGGAGAATTTTTGTTGTCAGAATTTGTCCTTTTTTTAATATTTAGAAAGAAGCGTACAATGAAGAAAAGCAAGTGGGTTTGCCATCAAAAGCATTCATTGCTCTGACACACAAACACCTGTCAGTGGAAAAAGTCTTCAACTTCTTCACTTCTCTTTACTATGAAGCAAACGCACATGAAGCTTTCAGACTATTTTCTTCTAGTGTTTTGAAGTACCTTTCAGTTCACATGAAGGCTAACAATTGCAAAGAAGCAGAAGAGAAGGAAAAACTGGCACAACGGAAAAGACTGAGGAGCAGTGGAAGCCTCCCTGCTTATAGCTATTCTTTTGTTGAACACTCTTATGGCACACCCATTTTAAGTATAGCCAAAATGATACACAAAAAAAAAAAAACCCCACAGGAAAATATTTCTAAAATTTAATTCCTAATGTAAATTTCTTCCCCTGCAAATACTTTCTTTTGAGATTCATACATTAACAACACAAATCATGAAATATTTAATGATCAACAGTTATAGAACACTATTTATATAAATTTACAATTTACATGCAGGGATTCTTGTGTTTATATAGCAATCCCTAATTACCTTATTCGGTGTGTAACTGCAAAATAACTATAGCAGTCAGTTTCATAGCTATCACTACTACTGAAACAAGAACCAACATTTTTAGGAAGTGTATGAAAAATGTTACAGATTTTTTTGAAATTACAGATGCCCATGGCCACATAAATGGAACTCAGCTTGCTAATTTTGCAAGAAAAAAATCCCCAAATATCAAATTTATGTCTTTCACTGACATAAATTAAAATCTTTACAAATTTCACATTAAAAAAAAAACTAGCAGAAGCATCAAGCCAGCAATCTTGTAGCAGCAAAGCTTATCCTTCTTGTGGATTAGTAAACCCTCACTTACATCTGATAAAATAGTTCTTCCCCCAGCTCTCATTGCTTAGCCTCCCTATCAATCCAGGGATACCTTTTCTCTGAAACAATTACACTTGAGGAGTTTTGAACTTCTGCTGCAGACTAATCCATTTAACTACAGAAGCACCTTTCAAGCTTCCATTTGACACAAGTCCATCGTTCATCATTTGCTGGTGCATATGCTTTTTGCTGACAGAGCTCCATTACTAGAAAAAGCTCAGTAAGTAAAGCTGATTTGAAACAACTATATATTATAGATAGCCTGCATGAGACACACTGATTTTGAGTCTAGAAAATCACCACATAAAAAAGGAAGGGGGGAAGGGTGGCTGAAAAGAACTATTTAATTATTAATATACTTTCACTTCTTACCAACTGCTGCAATTTGATTTATTAGCGTTAATTTGCAATTTACTTGGGGCATGGGAAGAGAAATTTAACTCTATATAGCAAAGTACATAACATGCTTTGGGATTCTTGGACCAGAAACGTTTTTGTCTTTGATTAATAATAAAACACTGCACCAATGCTATCACAGATCCCTACCAACTTGAGCATGTTGTAAGATCTTCAAGCTGGAAATCAATATGCTAAACCATAAATTCTGCAGCACAAGCAAGAATATATATGACTCTATTTTTTGACCAGTGACATAATTTAGGTAACATTAACAAGGCATTTCTGTAGTGCATTTGGCAATAGTAAGTGATTTACCAACATGCATTAAGGTTCAGCATTCGGTGTGGTTTAGTATTTCAGCCTCTATTTTACAAATGCAAGTATAAGGCAAAGAGGGGATAAGTAATGTACTCAACATCCACATTTTCTTATTCATCACTTTGGCTAATAAAACTTATGGCTACTATGGGTGGGTATAAGGATTCACCAGTTTGGCTATGCTCACTCAACCATCAGACTTTTTTGTGAGAGTCAAACCATTAAAAAAAATTTAAAAATAAAAAAGAGAGTATGGTAATGAGAGCTGGTAGCAAACTAAAGGGTCCATCAATGAAGTCCAATTAGACTTCACAGAGTTCTTTTTAGGCTCCACGACAAAAAGCACTTCGATGAAACCAAGGAGTACACACTCAGCCTCAATGTCAAGTAATAGTTATATCCCTGCTTTTCGAAGTGCCTTGCTTTAAAAAGGTATAGAGACTCACCTCCCCTAAGATCCAGAAATGTTGGGCCAATCTTTTGGGGAAAGAGTGAGACAGAAAAGGAGAAAAGAAACAGCTGAAATAATAACAGATTTTAGGAGCTATCTTTAAGGTATAGCCAGATAAGGCCTTTTCCAGCAACCAATATTGTTTTCACTGACTGGAATGAAAAAACAAGTTAAAAGTTAAAAATAGGAATGGACATGCAGAGCTTGTTTTACCCTTGAACAGGAATTAACTTCTGTGCTTCCATCTGAGAGAATGGGACTTGTAAGTCCTGACTAGGTTACAAATTTTTGCACATTATAGAGAAAGCTTTTCTTTTCAGTTTGTGAGCACAGTACAAACAGCAACATATTGAAGTAACAGTCAGGAAACATCATTGGAATAAAAATCAGTATCTTGATACACCATGATTTCTTAGACATTTGACTTCTTTGTTCCAACAGATTTGTTTGTGACACCGGTTACTTTAATCAATAGGAAGTATTCAAGCCGCTTATGAGTTCCTTATGTAGACATTGTGAACACATCTCCCAGAAGATTCCATAGGAAGCCAAGACTGGAACCTGGTGTCCTCTTTACATGTTAAAGCTACCTCAGACTGCTTCACATGTCATACAAGCAGCCCAAACATGCCTGGGGCATCTCAGTTTGCAAAAAAACAGGGCAAATTTCTCTGATTTTACAGTATGCTTGATACACCACAATAGCAAAGCTGGAACATTCTTCAATACCTTAAGGAAATTCACATTTATGCATACAAAAATAATCTCCAAATTCAGGACAAGAAATTTGCCTCATTACCTCCCATACTGGAACTCCTGGTAACCATGCTCAATTTCAGATTATTAAGTTCAAAATCAAATGAGAGTCTTGTTCCACACATTTTTTCCCTGTTATCACCTAAGGAAATGAAGAGACAGGGAAAGTGCAATGTGCACTTTACTGATGTGCTTTTTAATAGCTAATGTGATAACCTAACTTAACTAAAACAACCTAATTATCTTCAATTGTAAGGAAATATAATCCCCTTCTCCTGTAGTTCCCCTACCCAACCAGAAACAAAATCTTTCTGTTTAAAGAGAAAAGCTGGTACATTGACACATGGAAAACGGTGTTTACTGACTTACAGGTATCTCATTTAGAATAATTCAATTTTTTTAGTATATTTTAATGAGAGGTAGAAAGCATAAAGGCTGCAGATGGAAAAAATCAACACGAGTGGACAGTAACAAAAAACTGAATAGAGCTCAGATGTTCAGACTAACACAGGGACAGACAGTAACATTTCTGAGGCAATTAGAAGGGAAAACACCCCCGTTCAACAGGGACAAAACCAGCATTTTCCAAAGCCACAGTGACTGCCCAATTATCCCTCTCTTCTCCTGTGTTTGAGCATCAATTTCAGACTGGTACACGAAGACTAGGTTAACATGATCTGAGAAAGCTTAAGAAGAGTTTTAAATGCTCCTTATATAAATCTTTATTTTAGTGCACATGAAATGTAAGCAAGACAATAGCTGCTACGAAAGTTCATTCTATTTCCAAAGATACAGCAAATGCTTAAGAGTTCAACAGTTGTTTTGATCCTCACTATAATTTTTATTTTTCATGGATCTAGAACACAAGCACTTAAAATCTGACCTTCAGTGTTATTCTAATTATATATTCCATATATTAGGTTGGATATTAGGTGTACAGTTGAATAATTACATTAGTTTCTCAAGAGTCTATCTAACTTAAATAATTTATAAAATACCATGGTTTCATCAAGGGTGTATCTGTACTTACTGGGAAACATAATGAAGAGAAACAATACAGAAAGTCAACCCAGACAAGTTTTAAAAAGTACCATAGCACTCAATAAAAGAAAGGGTTGTTTCCTCACTACTGCTTCTGCACTCTTCAAACTTTGAATGGGCTAAACATCCTACAGCAGTTGTTCAACTCTGATATTCACATTCTGTTACAAAAAATAAACAAGCTACTGACTACATACATAATTATTTACCTTCAGAAGAATCTGTTCATCTGTAAAATCTAGAATTATACACGACTTCAGAAAATACACCTATTTCCAAAGAATAAAAATAAGTTTTCAAAACTTTTCTGCATGCACATCTGACGTCATGTTTGGCTAAGAAAACAATTCTCCTCACTGAACAATCCTTCAAGTTACACAAGAAATGCCTGCCACACATATCTTTGCCAAAATTGAACTCTGAAATTCTAAAATGCAAAATATTTATCCTTTATTACAGCAAACAAGCTTTAAAACTCCAGGAGACAACCCAGAGATGATCCACTCTGCACTTCACCTCTAATACCTACTAAAATAGGAGAGTGAAGTACAACACACTTGCATCTGACAAAGATTGGACCTAAACCCACAGCCAGCACGTTGATTTACACAGCCATCAAAGTCCTTGCTCAAACAAAGTTTCCTTTCATGTTGCCATGCATTTTAGGTTAATTTTAAAAATGAAATTATTATTACAGGCCCCATTTTGCTACAAAGTGAGAACGTGCACATTGTTTAGCAGACTACTCGTGAGCATGATCAGGAGTAATGCATGTAAAATGGGTAATGGCAATGTTACTCATTTTTTATTTACTACACAAATAGAACAGACTAAAAATGAACATAAGGTCCTGCAGGGCAAACACTGTGTTCTGTAGATACATTAAAAAAACATTGCTCATTAAGAAAAAAAATCAGATGCAGTGGCTACATGAGAGAACAGTTAAGTGTGTAAAGAATGGAAACATACATCAAAATACAACGATCTCATATTTTCTAGGAAAAATCAACAGTGATACTGATGTTATGAGTCTCCTATTTTTCATTGAGTAGGTCTCAACACTAAATTATTAACAGTGGACCACTCTACATCAGTCAAAAAGACTGAAAACGAGACCTTTTGCCTGAGGTTAGACTCTGAGACACTCCAATCAGCACATTTAAACTCTTAAATATGATGTTGCCTTCAGTATTTTTTCTATCTAGCTTCAAGAGCAATTTATGAGTTTATGAGAGACAGACGCCCAGAGAGAAAAACCTGACCTGTCTTTTTCACAGGACGTGCAAACTTCAAGAACCTTGAATCTTTCTAATCCATCAACAAAATACTTGTCTTTGGTTGCTAGATGGGTATTTGTAAAATAAAAATAAAAGCCACACACAATATTGAGACCAACAGCTCAACAATGAGACAGAATTCCATCAGAATACTCTATGTACATATATGCATGTGCATATTCACACAAGCAACAGAGGGAGAACACATGTAAGAGAAACAGCATCAGCATTACAATGAAACCTCTCCAATGGAGAGTTTACCCAGTTTATTACAATAATAATAAAGTAGCACAGGTGGGATAAAAATAAGTTTTAAAAATATTTTTTAAAAGAAATCATGTTTGCTTCAAAGAAGGTACCAGTGACTACAATGCAAAAAGACTTTTGTCAAAGTTAACTTTCTGTAATGGCTGCTTACATGCTAATTCAAATGTTTTTCTTGAGAATTATACTGTTCATTATGAAGATTGGGAGTCTGTAGCTTTAACTCCCTCAGAACAGCTAGAAATGTGGAATACAGGGTTAAAGCTTTACTTTCTAAATAGAAACAATGGTAAAATATGTTTGCATATTTCAAAAGGTCACAGCTTACTTTTATTACAAACTGTACATATTGATAAATCCCAGCTCCAGCAGGAGGTCACACAGCATGTCTGACTGGATTCTACATACTTTATCTGCCTCCATGTGTACCCAAGAACTGAATACTGGAGTGTATACGCATGTAAAAAGTAACAGGGATCCACCAGGCTTCAACATTCTTTACCTAGGAGAAAGCAATCCCTGAAGTAGAGATGCAATATGTACTCTAAGCATCAGAGCTCTCTAGAGGTTGTCAGGACTGAAGGGAAATTTATATGCTTAAATTGCCACAACTGCAATAGAATTATCATATCTTTTAATCCTTAACACTAGACTACTCACAAAATATCAAATGCTTTTTCAGGGAGTTGCTATCTTTCCCTCTCATGTAGCTTCCTCTATAGCAGGTAACTCAAGAACATGCCAACCCCAAATATCTACTTCATGCTGGCAAATTACAAGGAGGAATACACCTTGACTGCTTGCAGTACTAACATTTACTTAAAAAATAAAATGAGTGGAGAAGATAAGATCACACTGAGTTACACCTTTGTAGTTTAAACAGTATCGTAAGTCCCAAAATACCTACAAGAGGTGTAGGATAATATATACATGCTTTTGACAAGACTATCACAGTTTAGCATATGAAGATCATTATGCCTTTTCTAGTTTAATACAAATTACATTCACATCCAAAGATAATTGAAAAGCTTAAAATCTGAGCTTTTCCAGACTTAGAGGCAGAGCTGGTTCAAATGAGCATCATCTGATGATTGTTGCTAACTCAGAATTTAATCCTGTTTGAAAATTTTTTGGTCTAAGAGAAAGAGATAGAAGATATTTCTTTAAACTGAAGTGAGCTCCCCTCTGATCCAACAGCAATTTGGCAAGGAAGATGAGCTGGCACATCAGAACACTCTATTACTTCATGAAGACCAATAGCTTCTCTGTAAAAATATGCAAGGCCCTAATGCACTTTGACAAATGACAAAGGTTATTAAAGGACAGCTTGTGGGAGTATAATTGCTTTGTGACTCGATCACTATTAACAGAAAGAACATTGGTAGAGAGTTAACAGCATGAAACATGAGTACAGGAATCCACCAAGATCTTGACTCAGCAAAGCACGAGGACATTAATTCCACTCCTGTGTTACAAAACAATTAAGACTATGGTTAAGTGCATGCTGTATGCCTGTCAGTTAATGAGAAAAAAACCTGCCATCTTTTCAGGGGCCATGACAGTCGACATCACAGTATATATAGACATATATACTACATAGATAATTAGTACTGCTCTCCTAATATATGTTTTCTATAGATAATGAAAGAATCCCTACCGACTTTGTCGTCGTCTTTATAAAGATTATGTTGAGTAACTTCCAAGATGACTGAAAGTTTGCAAGGACTCTATCTTCATAGCTCTGCCGAGAACATTTAGGGTCTCTCTCCCTCACCCCAAAAAACCCAACATTTTCTGCATGCATCAGTTTCACCATGCTTCTCAAAAATACTTACCAAAGCTGAGGTGTAAATCAATTTATATTACAAGAGTTTAATGGTTTCAAAATAGAAGAAGGAGGAATACCAGAGAGAAATCTGACAAGGTTAAAAGGAAACTGGGGAAAGGTTGAGGCCTAACACATATTAAATAAAAATCAATCACAACGACATTTCAAGAATTACAAAGTAAGATATAGCATACCACTGCTCAGAGTGAGGGGAAATGAGAGATAGGACTCCAAATCACATGGCAGCACTTGCTCTGTACAGAAATAAGGTACATTAACTCCTAACTCCCTGCAAAACACTGACTCATGGCAAAGGTGAACAAGCTCAGAATTCATCATGAGCCAGAAGCCCCTGCTTTGCTCAGGGGTAACACTGCCAAATACCAGTGAGGCTCCAGATTTTGCCTTTGTGGCAACAGCTGCACGTTCCTTCTTAGGTGTTTTGCAGTGGCAAAACACTTCATACAAACTCATGGGAAGCATCTTCCCTGACACAACACAGAGCTGTCAAGTTTTAAACTATTTTCTGAAAAGACTGTGTGCCACTGCAAACCTTGCTCCTCCTCCACACAACAGCATTAGCTGGAAAGGAAAATGCACTCATGGTATATTCAGAAGGGTATACAAGAGAATAAATGTTTAAAAACTTACTTTATATCAAAGCTCTAATATACACAAACAAAAATACAAAAACTAAAAGGATTGGTCATTTGGAACAGTCATCACAGTCAGCTTTGTACCACTGGCACAATGGTTGTACCATTGGTTTGAGGGGTTTTAGCACAGATGTGTTGTATAAACAGCTATTTTTATGCTACTTTTATTTTAGTAAAAAAGGATGAACTGGGTCCTCAGACACTAGGCAAAGTGCAATTGGCTATTATCCACTATGGAAGGATCAAGCAGCATTTATTAAATGCCAATTTAGACATCAGTTGGCCAATCAACCACAATTGGTTCTGTGTACTTTGTATTTCCTTGGAGTTAAGAATTACAACAAATTGAAAGAACTTAATTAAACGGTGGTAAAAGTCCGTATTTTACCTCACTTTAAAGGAAGAGGTTTTACAAGTCCAAAGGTTTTACTCTTTCTGGAATCATTTGTATCCCCAGCAGCCAATACATGCTCAGAGACCCAGCTCCCCCAGTGTCTCAGCCAGCATACTGGTTTTTGGACTGGGACTTCTGCTGTAGTAACAGTCTAAGACTTACACTAAGTCATCACATCTTTCCAGCCATTCACATAACTAACCTCACCTCCTTTTCAGCCTTAGTGCCTAGAACTATCTGTAAAACTAGTGTAATCTACCTAACTTACCCAATTGGGTTTCTTTTTAACCGACTCAAATGTTGGAATATTGTCTGTATTTTATTCACTTGCTTTCTCCTCTGCTGCTGCAGATAACATCATCTCAGCAAATACTGTGACTGGTCATATCCACAGCGTTTGATAGTCAAAGTTCAGTTTAACTAAGTCAGATGTCTACCAATGGCATACTGTTTGAATACACCCCAACTTTTAAGTAGACCAAACGAAACTTAGCAGATGCTGCTGCTACAGTTTCTCAGCAAAGGAAACTTACTAACTCTAAGCAGAATTTGCAATGAAATGTTGGAGGAGCCAGAAAATCAGTACCAACACTGCTATAGCTGGGCATGGCCTCCAGGCTCACAATAGAGATTATTCTTGCCTTACATCAACCCACATGAAGCAGCTATGCTTAAGCACTGAAGAAAATTTTTTTAACAACCATTCATAGCATCAATATTAAGATCCCCAAAGACAGACAGAGTAGAAAAGGAAAAGCGGGGGTGGGGCAGTGGTGACAGAGGCAAGAAAAGTCTGAACCAATACTCCTTCAAGAACGATTTACTGATTCTTTATTTCAACACCAGAAGAAACCATCTTTCACAAAACAGATTTGCTTGGGTAATACATGATGTCAGCATAAATCATATTTTCATCTTGTGTCAGTGCCAGCAGTTTTCTTGGACTTCTCTGAAGGAGGGCAGGAAGAAAAGAATACTAATAATAATAATGAAGAGTCAAAACTATCTTCCAGCTTTGACAGAAAAAAGTCTTTTTATTCCTAAGACATTTGTCTTCACATAACCCATCCGCATTCTCCTGTAGCAGTCATGCAATGAGAAAGCATCACAAAGGGTTATCAGGATGCAAAGTCGGTATCAATAGCAGCTTTCTACTGTTGCCAAACATGAACTTCCCTTGTTGTAATCTTATTTCCTCTTCAGTGAAGTAAATTAATACTTGTTCACATTTAAAACAAGAATTAATGTCATCTATGCCAGGACATTAAAACCATTCAGTAGAAGGAAGGCACTGTGTGACAGAAGTCACTAACTGAAAATAAGCCACACGTTAATAATGAACACAAGCACTCAACTTCCTCTACTTTTGACCCTTCTTTTTGGCTTTTATGAGATTGTGTACTGGTTTTTGCTTCTTCCAAGTCAACTAATTATTATTTGTCCACTAAATAAAAATTTGGTTTTATTCTGATTACAATTCTCCACAACGATCTCTGATTATTACACAGAAATATCTTTACAGGACTATGAATGATGAAGCATTCATGAGAAACAACAAGAAAATGGAAAAAAGCCCTTAACACAAGGATTAAGTTTAATATACTTTAAGACTCCTATTTCTGCTAGGGCTTATGAATTATAGTAAAGACCATGGTATTTACCTTCCTCTTCTACAGATATATAAAACATCCTTCATTTGTGCACTATAATTCCTGAGTCTCCTAATTTGAAGTTCATGACCATAACATGCACTTCTATTATATTAGACCTATCAGCTTTAACAAGGAGAAAACAGCAACATGCTAATTATCCCTCCCCAGTTTTCAAGTATGACTCTTCTGACACAGCATGCAGACAGCCGATGCACCATCTACAACAGACACATAATAAAAAGTAACACATCTTTGCGAAGAAGTTCCACCCTGATGTACTGAAAGGAGTAACAGTTGCACTGAATTAAAGAAAAAGCAAAAGTACAGTTATGTGCTGTAGAAACATATGGTTAGTAAGCGCTACATTATCATGTGAGATAAGATACCTGGGAGCAGAGGAAACATTTTTGCACTCACACAGAACAGAAGAGTAAGTGGAAGCCAACACAACTGTCCATCACTGGTTCATCCAAAGCAGCAGTCAGGCAGCAGAGGTGTGATTTGAGAAGAACTGAGTACAGAGCAACCAGAAAGGTTAGCAAAGTGGAACAGCACAGAAGTTTTTGCAAACCAATACACTATCATGAAAACATATCAAACCAAACAAGTGAAATACCCACCCTGCACACTTCCAGTATCCCAGCATTCTGGTAGGAACGACAAAGCCTACTAAAAATGATGGACCAGGACAAAAACTATACATCAGGAGATCTCAAACTACTCAAGAAATACATAACAGAGCAGAACTAGTTCTGCAAGCTATTCAAAACTTAAAATTGTTGTTAATTTATGATTGAAATTTATACGTTGAAATTTCTCAGGCCTTAGGTTTCATTTTTCAAACATCCAAGAAAAAAATTAAAACGACATTAGGTTCACATTAAATGGATCTTCCGCTAAGAAAAACATCTCTATGAAAGGAAGATAAATATAAATTACATATAGGCTGGATGTAATAAAGTTACATAGGCATTTTTGTGACTTGTGATCAGTTATGAATTTTAAGCATAAACTGGACAAGCTTAAATCAGAAGAGTAAACACTGCTCCTTGTAAGTGGTAACTTTGATAACACCATGAAGCCACTAGGCAGACCCCTTACAACTCCTGGATGCATCCATCCATCTGCATCCATGCTTGGCTCAGAGAATTTCTAAGGAATCACAAATAATTTCCACAACACAAAATCCACGGAAAATAAGCATAAGAGGAAACTATTCCTGAAACTTACCATCCAAGACACTTTTAGAAATTCTGCTAGTGACAAATCATCAGTAAGGCTGTACATCCTTACGCATTTCACCAGAAGGCCAACATTCAACTTTACTGAAATTCCATCTTCAAGACCTCTTTCCTCTCCCAGTAGGAATGCTTGCAACACCCAATTTGAAAACTTCTGCTATTGTATTTCAGAGATAACATGTTCAGGGTTTTTTTAATAATAACTTCAGTTTAAAACAAATTTGAGATTCTTAACAAGAAGTCATCTAAAGGACTCCTGGAAGCATTAGGCAGGAAAAGAACCTGCTAACCACCACTGAGAATACTACTGAAAAATGTACTTCCAGAAATAAGAAATCACAGCAAAGTGAAATTAGTATAAGCAAGGGAATCTTGCTTAAAAGGAGATTTATTCTTACAAAATTACCCAGGTTTGTTTATGCAGCTATCAAGATACGGATAATGAATTTACTCAAAGTAGCCTATGCATATTTGGAGACTACTTTCTTTTTTATATTAGTTGTATGCAGATGTGAATGCAACTTTAAAAGCCAGTAATATTTACACAAAAACAGGGAGACACAAACTAAAATCTGTGATGATTAGTACTCCTAAATACTATCAAACAAATTACTTCAACAGTTACTATTTCAAGTTAGAAGGCAAGTTCAGAGTCACAAATACCAGCATATAAATTTAATAAACATGTATGAGGAAGATGGGTATGGAAAGATTACAAGATCAGAAGACACAAAACTGTATTGCAGCACTCCAATGAAGCATCACAGTACTTGGAAAAGGAAACTTGCGTTTTTAAATAATCCCCATCAGTAGTCCTATAAAAATAGCACATAAAATGTTTGCAAAGTAAGAAAAGCAGAACTCAGTACTTTGGATTTAAACATTAATCTCTGCTAATATAACAAAAGAAATGGTGTATAATCAGATTCCACCTGAAATCTCACTCAGATACAGAAAAATAGTGACCTTAGGTAGTTTGTTATTAAAATAGCTTTAAGAGCACCCAAGTAATCAAGGATTTTCAACAACAAATTAAAGCCAAACAACAGGAATAAAGCTTAAAATTATGTTTACACACTGATTGTATGGGGGGGGGGGAAAGGGTGAATTACAGATCTCAGAGCAGTGTTTCATTAAAGTAATTGTAGTCTTAGACTACTGTCTTCTTCTCTGCTGAAATATAATCTGAGGAAGAAAAAGAAACTCAAATTGCACAACCATAGTTTTTATAGGTCACATGGGATGCCTGCTGCCATGCACCAGATGTGAGTAAGAAAAAGAAAAGTGGTCAACATATGATATTAAAAACCAGTGCAGTTTCAAATATTTTAAACATGATGTCAAGTGCATTCAACAGGTCTACAAATGCACTACATTAGCCTAAATTTAGTAGGTGATAATTGAAATCAGAGATCCAGTCATTACCACTGACATGTTTCTAAATATTACCCAATAAATTTTTGTCTGTTTCAGATTCTGTGTGACAGCTGGCAGTCGGGAGGGGAATCACCCAGAGGGTATGAGCATGCACACGTACATTTCTGTAGTCAAGTTCCTGTAACTCTCCTTTCTCGAACTAATATAACTGTGACAGTACTATCATACAAACACATGCTCCTAAAACAAAATGCCACAAGCCGAATGTTTTCTCCAGTCTCTTCATGGCATCTTCCTGTAGGCACTGGGTACGAGACAGGACACTAACTTAACTAACTCCAACTCTATGTCCTGCGTACAAATTTTCATGAGGAAATTAATCCAGTTCTGTTAGGGAGACCAGATACTCCTACTTATCCTTCTGATCATCTCTTAATTTTTAATTAGAGAAGGAAGAAAGTCCATCAACAGCAGAAGATACAATCTTAGTCCACATCTTTTTTGCTGCTACCTTTGTTACATCTATGATTATATACCATTTAACCAAAAGGAAACAAAATTTTCTTGTAAGTCTATAACACATCTTTTTAGTCTCTGCTGTGACACCACCTTGCAATACATCCACTGTCCAATAATAAAAAGTGCAGCCAAAGAACACACGAGAATAAACTATATCTAGGATCACTTCAGATTTGGTAAGTGGACAGGCATCAGCCATTACACGTCCCCCCAGGCAGAAGCAGTTTATGCAAGTTGGTATGAAGAGCTGATAATTATATTTGGCATATAGAGTTAACTAAGGCCTCCTCACAACTCAGTCCTGCCATCTGTAAAACAGAGAGTTTTCACTTCTCAGAGGAAACTCAACTTCAAAGTACATGATGAAACACTGCCTGAGAAGACATGCCTGGCAATTTGGATACCAACAGCATGGCTTTTTGACTGGAAATTTAAACATCTATTTAGAAGCAATGAAGGTTGGAAATGAAAGAGCAAAGCTTTCAATAAAAACTTACAGGTATCAAAGGCTCACAAACCTTTGTATACAAGCAGCAAACACTTCTTCGTTTTCACGGACTATAATACTTAAAAATATTGTCTAGCAAAATTAATTCCAAAGAAGTTTGGAAAGACTACCTTTCAAAAGAAAACAAGTAGGCCTTCAAGAGAAAATCCACCTTCTCTCTTAGTTTTATTTTTATAGGAAATCTATTTACAGAGCAGTAGTATTTTTATCAAAATAATTTAAGCAAAAGGAAGCTGCATGCTACTCATTCTTAGATTTTTAGACTCCAAGACACAGAAGACTCATAGAATTACTAGCACCTATTAGAAGTATTAAATTCTGTTATTGGTCTCAGTAATTAAAACTAAATCTACAGTCGACATTAACCATGGACTGAAGTGAAAGAGCTAGGAGATATTTGGAGATAAAGAGAGTAGTCAAAGACAAAAAAAATTTGAGTGCCCCACATTAGATGGTAGGAAGGGGAAAAAGAATCTCAGTTTGATATTTTTTCTGCTACTCAGTTGCTAGAAGCAAGTTTAAAAAATGAAAGAAAACACCAATCCAACAAAGTTACGAATTACAATTTTACCTATATTAAGTAGTATCATAATACAGAATGTCTTAGGTTTACTATAGTGACAGCTCTATTTCAAATGCAAAACCCAAGTAACCTTAAAATTAAGACTTTCAATAAATTGTTGTTCAGAGACATCCACCTTTAAACTTCAACTCAGCCAGCCCACAGATCTAGAGTTAATCCTTCACCAGATTATGCCAACATAGCCCTCAAAATGCCTGAAGTTCAGACAAGGTCATTTATAACCCAAGTGACAGGTCATTTGGGAAGGAGAGGGTTACACAGCAAGTGTCCTGTACAGCACAGGGTTGATTGTAAGAGCTGCTGAAGATAAAAGTGCCAATCTGCCTTTCTTATGACTTTTGATATAAAGTAAAAAGTAAAATGGCAGCCTTTTATGACATTTTAATTCTATTCCCCCTTTCTACCACCTCCATTAAAACATTTTCTTCTCCTCTTTTGTGCTATCCAAGATTAAAAAGTCATTTATTGCAATAAAGGGATTTAGTGATTTGGGAGTAACTTTTATATACTGTACACCCTCTAGACACCCTGAAACTATGTTAATAATTTTCTTCCTATTAATTGTCTCATCAACTCACAGCTGGCTATGTTTTTTATTTCATTATGTTATTCATCAATCTAAAATAGAACTATAACAGAAAAAGAAATTGGAATGGAGCAATTTCAATATTTCAAAACAGATGCAAATCAACACTAGAGATGCTACACAGCATATTTTTATTGAGACAATTCTATACATGTCTGAAAAATGAACTTGTAATAAACTCATATCCTGTGAAGATATGTTTTTCTTTCCATCTTATGAGCTAATTATGCCAACACAACATAACGTTTTCCTAAATGCCTTATAAACTGACCCAGTTACTCAGAAAGTATTATTTTTAAATTGATGTGATAGATGCAAACTGGAACGTTCGGATTTCAATTCTGGCACCAATTCCCAGATCCCCTTCCCAAGTAATTTAAGGACTTCCTCCCAATAGTTTTTCATATTCTTTTAACTGACATTTTATCTTTATACAGTATCTCAGCAGAATGAACATGCACTAAAACAATGACAGCCCTTCTCTGGCTGTCATCTCTCATTCTGGCAAAGACAGATGTCTTACACTGGCTTATGCCAATAATAGAGCCGACAAAAAACAACAGAGACTACCTGCCTCTGATGTAAAGGCACCAATTCACATTTGTGACACTCATTTGTCAATTAACAGATTTCTTCCATTGTTGACACATGGGACTTAAAAGATGTGGGCTAGAATGTGATGAATTAAAAAAGACAGATGAGTAAGCTATGAGCTGCAAAGTAATACTATAATGTGCTTTAGATAGGAATATCAACTGACACCCCTGACAGGCCATACAAGGTTTTATTTCATTTTGCTCTGTATCTAGGCTTCATACTTTGTCTTCTTTGTTCTCTTTTCATCAAGCTCCTAACATCTCATTCTGACAGCCAGAGACATTTAAGGCACTTTCGTTTCAAATGCAAGTTAGCATACTTGATTTGTCATTAAAATGCAAAACGATTGCCATTGCAGGTAAATGTAGGTATGCTTAAAAGGTTGTATCTGAAAAGTAAAAGCTGAAAACCGTTTCTGGCTGCTTTGCTTAACTCTTTCACAAGCCTCAGAGTTTTTACCAGGCAAGTGCTACTGCACTGTAATAGAAGTGTAGCAGCACCTGCAGTTTGATACAGGGTACATTTTAGTATATTTAAATAACATAAAATCTTTAAGTTACAATGTCAAGCACAAAGAGGCACTGTCAAGTTTGCACATGGAGCCTTTAGCATTACTCACACAAGAATGTGAAGAGTCTATCATATAAAGCTTTACATGGGGTCAAATCTCTCTACTACATAGACACCAATGAGGAAAAGAGGGGGAGATTTGTTTACTCATTAATTCACTAGTTGTGGTTGAATTAGCTGAAATCACCAGAGAGGGAATTTCAACAGCAATTTGCTTTCTATTCCAATGCTCATTTTAAGAGAGATGAGACCCTTAACATAAATAATTAATTAAATAAATAAATACATAAAGTGCTCTGTAGCAAAATACGAGGACAGATTTTAAAATTTTGCAGAGAAAGAGACCTGCACAGGATGGGCATAAGTAACACTTAGCTTTCTACAGAATATGCAGAGATGTGAATGCACTCTATAATATGAATAAGGTTATTTCTAGTCAATGAGATAGATCGGAACATCAAGAATCACATGTGTGTTCAGCATACAAACTCTAGTGAAAAGAAGTATCTATTATTTTATGCAACTGGTTTGAAAAGCAGAAGTGTACAATCTAATTGAGCAAATTTCTTGACACAGAGGTTACGTTCAGATATTTGATTTCAGGAACATACAGAGAAACCTTTATCCTAAGTCTACCTACATATCTTCTTTGCAGACTTTCTTGTGCGTTTTTAATAGGAAAAGGAGATGTGTGATAAGGTTACACTCCACACACTTGGGTGCAGAAGTCTTTTTCCCTAGTTTTGTTTTCCCCCTAAGAATGAGAATTGTATGGAAATACGCAGTCGGGAAATCATTCAGAAAATCTGATTTAGATTACAACATCACAGTGCATTGAATATAAAAGGTAGAGACCCTGAAACATTTGATGCTTCTGTGTATAGGATGAAGCTTACTGACCATTTCTGATGCTATTCTGCCTACTAAGGTGAATCTGCTACAATACAGGAATTACTTATTCATTCCATGTTCTAGGGTAGTAATAGGCTATGCTGTAAATACAAATAACAACTTCAGAACTATAAGTATCTTCATGGCTTTTCACTGCTACTTTTTCTACCCACACTAGTCTTAAATGCTTCCAGTGCCCTTATGTCCCCACATAGAAAATTGGGGAAAAAAAAAAAAAAAGTGCAAGATTACCTTAAAGCTGGCTTCACCATTTCACTAGGTTTCAAAATACTAGGACTACAGCAACCAAGACTTTCATATGCTATACTAAAACACACAAAGAAACATTTGCCCATTCATTTTTAGCTCAATACAGACATTTGTTCTCTCTTCCTCCATTGATCAATTACTAGGAAGTGAGACAAAATCTACAGTAATGCATTAATCTCCTTAATTTTAGAAACTTCTTTTCTTCTACTCAATCATTTAAATGCAGGTGAACCCCTTGTTTCAAGCCACCTCTGGTTGCAGAGCCTATAATTCAGTCAGAAAGTAGTGGCCCGTATTAAATGGGTTGAGATAGATTCTCATTAGAGGTACGTCCAAATTTCAAAAGCCCTTTTATTAGTGGTAGTAAGAGACTATTTGATACATCTTATTTAAAGGAAGCCAAAGAATTGACAGTGAAAGAAACTGAACTGCCCTCTGACACTCCCCACTTAGACTGGCAGACAATTTACTAATTGTGCACCTGGTAGAACTAGAACCAATACTGCACACGAACAGAGCTAACAGCTGGCTCCCATTACAAGCAACACAGAAACAAAAGAGAGACCACTGACCACTGGCAAGAAAGCAGGAACCTTATGCTGCACCTGCACCCAAATCTCTCAGCAGCACCTTCAGCTACCTTCTGCTGATTCAAGGAGCTGGAGGCAGTGGGGAGAAAGAGGGCACAGAGTGAAGGAAGAAAGTAAACTGGACACATACACAGCCTCTCATTTAGTTGCCTTAGTTTTGATTCCTAGAAAACATAGTACTTGATAATTTTTGCCATAACAATTCCAGTATAATCACCTTCACATATGACTGTTTCTGTGCTATTCCAAAGCACTTCACCGTCCAAGATACAGAGCATATTACAACACAAGATAATACATAGAAAGCGTACAGATCCTTGAGCAGCTGTGATTTTAACATTCACACATTGGACTGTCAAATTATCTCAACATAACTATGTTGGAAGCAGAGTTTTACATATATTCAATATACTGTTAATCCTTGGCCTGTCCAGAACATTTTTCCTTCAGCCTTTAAGTGCCTTAGAATAATAACTATACTTTATCACTTAAGTAACTAGGTCAACTATGATAAGTTTTTCTTATACCTTCAACTAAAATGTCTTGAAAGGCCTGGAAGTCTAAAATAGAGCATCCTCATCCAGTGCTTCTGTGGCCACGTGGCCTCGAAGAGTCATGGCACTTCAGCAAGTCTTGGACCTTACACATCTCAAATGGTTCAAGAACAGTTCTGCTGCATTTCCTTGCCCTTCAAGAGATTTTTGACTCAAGAGACTGAATGTTTTTTGCAAGCAATCTCCAAGTAATATGTTCCTTCCTTCAAGGTTATAAGTGAAATGATTAACATTGACAAAGTCCTACCACAAGTGCTGGATCAAAGCAGAAAAAAACTTGAGCATCACCCCCAAGTTTATACATATTCAAAATATAATTCATATACCATACTTACATATGAAGGAAATATGCTTACATCCTAAAGACCTTTATTTATAGGATGTTATTTTGCTATTTTGTGTGTGTGTGTGTTCGTTAAATGCCAGTAAGCTGTCAGCAGCAGCCAACACACATTACACTTTCTATGAAAAGAATGAGCTGGCCTTGTGCATACATCCAAGTATTACTATCTGCCAGTACAGCTCATATGCCAACTGCACAGGAAAAACAGCAGAGACTTAAGCACCTGAAGAGAAATATTGCCCCAATCTGCAAGAGCCTATTGACCTCCCTGGCATTTGGACCAATTAAACTACCCACAACATTAGATACTTTGCATCTCTTACTTGTGTTCTTTTAAAACGTATTTCTACCACTGTAGTCTCTCACCATAGCAAGGTTTCCTACAAACATGAGCAATGAGAATGGCTGTAGTATACAAAGAACATTCACCACTTCCAGTTATAGACTCAGCAGGCAAATTAAACTAAAAAGGCCAAAATTAAGAAAGGAAATAATCTTCCAGCTCTAGCAGTGAGCAACTTACTCAGGCAAGCATCATCAAAAGGAAAGACCAGGAGAAACAAAACAAAAATCTAAATAAAACTTATAAAATGTCACATAATTGCAAACCCCAGTTCATGGGTAAAGCCTGCTACTGAGCTATAACACTGCATTAACCATGACCCTGAAGACAGTATAATTATTGTATAGCATGTCTGGTTTGACATGCTGAATCCAGAGCCTGAGAAAAATATATGGCCCTTTTGCACTTCTCTGCTCCTCACTCTTCACGCCTGCATGAGCTAAGGGTTTGGGGACAGTCTTTTTAACCTCAAAAATCATCTCCAACGTAATTTATGTAAAGATGATTTATGCAAAATGCAAGATCTCAAAAATGGCACAAACCATGCAAGACCACACAAAACAAACAAGTGATGCATAAAAAGAAGCTCCATAAGGATTTTCTTGCCAAATGCCAAGTAGCTTTTTGTACCATGACCACCAGCAGGTTTGTTGAACACTGGAGGACCGAGGCCCACCTTAGCCACTGGAATCAACAAAACTAGTCAAATGCAATAGTCTCAGCATATACTTGCACCTACATGTGCAAGTATATGCTGAGAATCTTTTATATTGCATTAAGTTGAGAAGAAGATACCTTTCAACAAAAAAAGAGAGGAAAACACAGAGAGAATAATTCCAGGGTTAATGCAGGTTCTTCCCTTCAGCCAAGCTCCTTGTCCTCAGACAACAGTTATTTCTCCAGTCCTTCGCTCTTGTTTCACAACACCAATGATGAGGAAATACTGTTTTAGAGTGAGAGAGATTAAGGAAGTCAGAAAGTAATAATAACCCATCCGATTACTGTACTTAATGCATGCGCTTCATCATGCCCTTTTCTCTAACCCTCAGTGCTCATGAAAAAAAAGTGCTTTTCAGTCTTAAAATCCAGATATTCATGGACTATGCAGGACCAGTCACCAAGATATTATTTTCAGTCTACTGAGATTCTTTGAAAACTAATGCAAGTACATCAAACTATTTCTCTTTCAAAGGCCAGTATTTTCCATAGACAGTGACAGTCCTCCGTTTATTAACTAATACTCTCTCAATCTAACATAGATTCCTATTGTTCAGAACAGGATTCAACACAAAAACTGCTTGTAGTTTAAGACCGGTTACAGTTTTCACAAGAGGAATTGGATTGACTGTGCCAGTGAATTAAGTGCTCTGGGTACCCAAAGAACAACTGCAGATTGCATAGGTTTAGCCTCCAATATCACTTCAAATTCCAGCTTAAATCTCATACAGAAATCAGATCAAGAAAAAGCAGTTCACTCCCTACACATTCAAACATGAAAAAAAATTATGTGATACACCAACAGCCTTGAGTCAACAGCTGTTTAATATGAAATCCTATCTCTGATCAAGTCCCAGGTTGTCACTCACCTTTGTTTAAAAGTACGGATTTCATCTTTACTCATAATTGCAACAGACTATTAGGCCAAAAACACAACTTTTAGCAACCAGCATAGCAATATTCACCAGCTATAATTAAGAACGTAATAATCAAAGCTCACGACCTTATTTTAACTTTATGTCAAATTGTGCTGTTTGTTTAATTTTTTACCAGATTTCAAGCTCTAGCAATCCTCACAAGAATTCTCCGCTACACAATATGAACCTACACTGTCCTCCAAGCCAAAGGTTCAGGTAAAAAGTTTATGCCCAATTCTACCACATGATACACCTTCAAGACAACTCCTTCCACAATGTTAAGCCTTCCTGAGGAAAGCAGAACAGAACACAATGCTGTGTTCTGATCTGTCAGGTACTGTAAAACAATGGATAATGGCCAGACAGGGGGGTCAGAGGTATATACACTACAGTGTTTTCACAGCCTGTTAGTGACTATGTGGCCATAAAAAGTCAAGCAAGGATCAATGGACAAAAAGAGAGGCTGCTGAGACTAAAGAAGATAACAGCCACCCATACTGAAATATTTATAACAATTTATACTACTTATTACTTACATATTACTGAGTTTGGAAAAATAACTTCTCCATTAAAAAGTACAGCTTACATCTACGGCATAGTATGCTGAAACCAGTGAGATATATAAATGCATACGCATTAATTTGATATTTTTAGCAACAGTCACTGACTGGTCTTCTTCATATCAACAATAAACCAACGACCACAATTAAGACACAGCAGGAAAATACACAAGTGACAAAAAAGCACACAGATAATACTCTGTAGTGGCAAATATTCTATAATCGCATTTAAAGTCAACAAAACAACAGAACACAGGCATGGGTATTGCTTGAGACAAAGTGTATTTTAATATTTTTAATATTTCTGAAGTTTTAATATGGGGGAAGAAAGATTTCCTTATACATTACACAGATCACACCTGGTTCCTGTTGAAATGTCACTTTTTAATGGTAGGTGGGAAAGGAAGGGAAGAAGAGAGCAAGCAGTAGATTAAACTTTGATGTCTATCAACTACCAGAACTAGCGTTAATATCTGAAGTTTTTAATTGTTTTTGTTACTGGTAATATTTTCCTTCTAGTTTTCCAATAGTTATACATCTAGAGAACTTCATCTTATATGACTCCCTAGGTATTACCCATGTAAAAAGAACCCATCAACATACTTGTCTTCAATCCATTTAGTATAACAAGAAGTTCTTTGAGTAGAAAGATAATTACAGATAAGGTAGTCCACAGTGATTAATAAACATGTAACACTTCAACAGAAAGATTATTATATCTGCAAATATATATATCTGTAAATAATTTCATAATTCCTTGTATAATATTCCTGTATAAATATTTAATTCAGCAAAATTATACTAGGAGCTGAATTGCTTCTAAAGACTGACCACCCTTAGCAGTATGACAGTACAAGTATTTTTAGACATCCATAAAATTTCAACATTATTTTAAAAAACAGCATTTTGTGCTTATTGTAGGACATCCCTTTAAGGGTAAACTTTGAGTACCCACCTCAAACTACACACGTACTCATTTGAACTCAATACACTTATTGCAGTAGTAAAAGAAAAATTACCAAGAATTTATAAATTTCAGATTGCTTAGCAATGGAAAACATTATCCCTTTGCTGAAGTCTCTCTATACAATTCCATTTACCTTCAAACAGTAAACAATATCCAGTATAAAATTTAAACATTTGTAAATTATTGCTTTCTAAAAGAAAGAAATCTCAACTACTACTCAACATTTTTCTTGAAAGAGCAATACAATATCTTCAATACTTAAACATATACAGTCTCCTTTCACATAGTAAACTGTCGTCATGCTTGAAAGAAAATAAAAAAACAGAGAGAGTAAAACAGATTAACTGCATAGCTCCAATACACTTATTTCAGACAAGATACTATAAATCATCTTGAAACAAAACAGGCAATTATAATCTGCACAAATGTTATGATATTATGCATCTCTACTGGTCCAGTGGTTTAAATTATTGAAACTGATGGTTGAACA
The DNA here is from genome assembly GCF_009819655.1 of Sylvia atricapilla. Lineage (NCBI taxonomy): Eukaryota > Metazoa > Chordata > Aves > Passeriformes > Sylviidae > Sylvia > Sylvia atricapilla. The sequence goes on along the minus strand of NC_089147.1, from coordinate 22,148,014 downwards.
AGGGCATATTTTTTCAACACACTTAGATTCCTTGAACAATTCTAATTCTTCCTTCAGCTATCCAGCACTCTGCAGATCTCAGATGTCAATAAACAGATAAATAAATGTTTCTTAGATAATTCAAGCCACATCTAAGCGGATTAAATATAGGTCAAAAATTTCTCTAGCACTATCTTTTGTAAAGGATCACATAGGTTTTTTTTTTCCCTTTAGTACTGGAAGAAGCATCTAAAATTAAAGCAAGTACATACATCTTCTTTCAAAGCATTCAGTGAGGACAGAGCAGCTCCTTTCTCCTTGTAACCACTACCCCATATTTCAATCCTCTTCACCTCAGTGCAAGGGAAACAGGAGTGAGAGCCACAAGACAGAATAATTTCAAAACACAATCAGCTATTTGTAAACACTCTTTCCTGCAGAAAATCTGCAACTGTTAGTTGCAGGAAAAAGCAGCACGTACGGTAAATCAATTAGCTTGCTAATTTCTCACCCTCATTCATTTAGCTCTGCACTGTATTTGTCGTAATTGACTATAATTATGTTAATTACCAACTCCAGCATAATTACTATATTTATTGTCATTGAGCACACTATGTACCCAAAGCAAAGCTGGCATTTGTTGGGCATCAAAAAAATAAATAAATAAAACCACATAACTGTCGGGAGGGGCTTCTCTGAAAACTGGCTGATATACCTTCAGCAAATGAAAGGGCAAAAGAGATTTCATGCAATGCTAGTTTGAAAGCATCAGTTCATTAAGGATATTAATTTTCTGATAACTACACATTTAAGCATGACACACTGGAGCAGTATCTACAGGATTTAGCAATTATTAATGCGTGACAGTTTCAAATGCTAAGTGAATCAATTAAACAGCAGCATTCACAATTTGAGAAGAGATAACTGCTTCATAACTGCCTAAGACTACAATTTTCACATGACAAAAAAGGGCCATTCAGGCTCCTTCAAAACCTGACAGGTCAAGAAAGAAGTTTGAAACAAAAGCACCTTATAACCATCATCTCTCCTCTTTACTTGTCAGATCAACTTTGCTAGTGTCTCCGCTGAAATGGCATCACCATGCCAGCTGCCACAAGGTGATTTTTCATGTCTTGTCAAAGAAATCTTTTATTCTATTTGCTCTGCATTAACATGTTACATTTATTGATCAAGCCCTTTCTGCAGCCACAGCAGGGCACTGTGCTCTTATGCCTAAGGGGGCTTTGATGTCCTGGTGACATTCTAGACCGAATAATGCACATACTAAATGGATTTAATGCAGAAATGTGTTTGTGCATGACAGCTACATTAATAACAGCCCCTCATACTGATAAATATGCAATTGCTACGATTAAGAGTTACCCAATTATGGTGAAAATATTTTTCTACCTTATAAATAAAACCATCAAAAAGTTTTAACAATACTGCATTTTCTTCAGCATTTTAAAGTGCTATGAAGATGAGTCTAAAGGCTTTAAAAATGTGTCATGCTTTGTTTTGAATTCTGGCTTTTATTTCCATCTCTCTTTTGTTGTTCATCTTCCTGTTCTTCATGTCTTATTGTTGCATAGACCAGGAAGGTGGTTAGGGAAAAAAAAAAAATCTTTCACGTACTCAACTTACAAAGAGGAACATGCCCTGTAAAAACTGAAGCCCATTTTCAAGCTGCCACTTGCATATTCCCCCAAGCAAAAAAAACAGGAGGCAGAAGAGAGGAAGAACAAGACCAAGACCTAGTCCACAGAGAAGATATTACAAAGTCTCAGTCTCACAAAAATCACGGAGGAACATTCCAGATTGGGACTGAAGTTCAAGGGAATGTTTTCATACATGCACCTTCTCCATCAGACAGTGGAAATCATGCACAGGCACATACTGTGCAAATTATTCAGGCTCCTAGCAGAAATAATCTGCACCCTAGAGAGAGGGAAGAGATATTTGTATCTCCATGAGCACAATTATTGGATTAATCCTTCCTCATTGGTCAAGATTAAAGATTCACTCTCACCTCATAACTTAGACTGAGCAGAGATCTCTGTAAGAAAAAGGAAAACAACTCACATGTTTAAAACTACTGAAGACAAAATTACAAGATGGACTTCTCTGTGAATTGAACTGTAGATGTTATTTATAAAAGCATGGCACCTATTTGTACAAAATCACCAAAATCTGTTATTCAAGCACTGGAGTGCATTCAGCCTTTAATGTGAAAGGAAAAAATTTGAACAAAGTCATCTACAACAAGTCAAAAAAGCCTTGAACAAGTTGTGGGTTGTCTGGGGTTTTTTTCTTTCCCACAAGATAGCAAAACGCATCTAAACTAAAATCTCCGTATTCCATCCAAATCTCTACTCCCTACCTCTACTAGATCCTTCCTACTCACTTACTGCTTTGTTTCCTTCCCCAGCGATTACTACTTACCTTGCTCTTTCTTTAGTGAAATCTTTAACTTTCCATGATCAACAATAGTTTTTCATTCCACCTGTAAATCCTTTACAAAGTCTCAAGTAGCACTAACATTGACACATCAGTGTCTTTTCTTCCCATACCCTATGCCTTCACAAAATGAGAACTGGGGAATGTTTTCCATGTTATGAAGGGACTCTGTTACTAGGGAAGGCTATCAAATACAGCTACCATGAGAGGCTCAGGAGCGGATTTCCAAAGCAAAACATCTCTGCTCCTGAAACATGCCTCATTGAAAATACACAATGTAAATAGTTCATTTCTACAATAGCTGAAAATCACTATGAAATCAAAAGAGCTGCTACGAATCAGGCCATATCACACCAGTAAAGCTGCAGAATCACGGCACAATTTAGGTTGGAAGGAGCATACAGAGATCATCTAGTCCAATTCCCTGCTCAGAAAAGGGAGATTGCAAAAGTTAGATCAGATTGCTTGGGGTTTTGTCCAATCACGTTTTAAGTATCATCCAGGATGGAGATTCCACAGCCTCTCTATGCACCTCTTCCACTCAACCTTCCCTGAGGTGGCTGGAAATTCCCTTGGTGTGACAACTGCCTCTTGTTCTTTTGCTGTACATCTGACAAGAGTTTGGCTCCGTCTTCTTCACAGCCCCCTCCTTGGGCCCAAAAGGAAACAAAAGATATTAGAAAGTATTCAAACAAAAACAGTGTAATGAAAACAGCACCAGAAGAAGTAAGTCACAAGTGGACTACAGTTGTCTGGGATTGAAGGATTTCCATCAGCCAGAGACATAAGCAGGAGACAATCCAGAGGCACCACATCCTGCCAGTTACAGCCAGCATCTTTTAAGGACACACACATTCTTCCCTTTGCCTCACACACAACAAATTGCTGTTCCTCCTCCTCTTTCCCAGAATTCCCATGTTAGTTCCCTTGTACCTTTCACCTCTTTCTGCCTTTTCCCTCACAGGGCAAAGGGGAGATATGTAACCACTGGGACTGGGAACAGTCACTTCGACCACCAGAAGAAAGAGCTGGATCCATGTACTGCTCAGGATAACCAAGGAGAGACACTAGCTCTTGGAAAAAGCAAAAAAAGAAAGACACAAAAGCAACTGTTTGTGATTATGTATCAAGTGCTGATATTAGATATACCACATCCGATGCAAAGATAATTAAGCATCTAAATGGTCCCTAAATTTTATTTAAGAAAGAGCTCTAGCCTGGGAAGAATTCTGAAGTCAGAAAAAAAATGGTAAAAAATACACACTTTCCTCTGTATTAAACTGCCAGTTCAAATGAAATAGTAACGACCCTCCCCTCCTCTGTTATACGGACACATCACAAGCAAAAAGAAAATAACCAGCGAAATCTGAATAACAAAACCACCACACATAAGAACATTTGGTTTTCCTTATTCCTTTCAAAAACACACAAACTCTCATCCAATAATAAATCAAATTACAATGAAAGCTAACACCTTTACTGCAAATAAGCACTGTGCTAGCAAAACACAGTATTCTGTCCTTTCCTCTATTTTGATCACCCTTGATCTTCTTCATTCAACTCACACCTTTACCAAGAGATAAAAAGGTGATTTTCTAGTATAACTTGCTAAGTCAACATTAATTGTAGACACTGTTTCCCAATGAAAACAACATACAAAGCTTTTCAAATTAAGCATCTCCTGATAAAAATCATAAAACTCATTGTTGTACTACCACACAGCTAGATTTCTAAGCAATAATATCTATTTAAAGAAGATGACACTGCTTACACTTGCTTCAGTAGCTGCCCAAGACATTCTTTTATATTGACATTCATTTATGACATTTATTCTGTGTCTTATCTGACCTTCTCAGTAACATGTAGGATACAGGGTTTATACATGAGTGCAGACCAGTGTGAACAGCTACTGTACCATAAATAGTTCACTCTTAGTTTCTATATGCTTAGCAAATCTAAGCACTACTCAAATGAGAAACTCTTACTGCTCTCATTTAGTACTAGCTTCCAAAGGAAAAAAAAAAAAATATTCCACTACTCCTCTTTCCCAAATCTGATTACTGGTCTTAAAATACTTTTACAGATTTACAACTACAACTTCTACATCACAAGCTGATTGTTCTTCCCCAAATCTCAATAAAACCAAATTATATCCCTTCTGAAAAACAGGTTAAATGTTTTGGGAAGAGAAGAAAAGAAGGAAAGAAAGCATAGGTTTCAGAAATACATCACCAATTGTGCTCTCTATGAAAATATGATCAGAGTTTTAAAGTGGTACTTTACAGCCAAATTTAATGTTATTATTTTACTTTACAAAATGAAACTAATTCAGAGAACTGTTCCTCAAATCATGCATTAACTGAAAGAAACAAACACCTTTTTTTCCTGGAAATGTAAAGAAGGAGCAGTCTTTTCAACAACATGTTAAATCTAAACACACATAGAGATCTTGAATTATCTTAATGACAAATTTTTTTTAAGAATCACCATTTGTTCCCCTTGCAGCAAAATTCTCTTTTCTGATTACAATATCCACTGGTACAGAGTCATAGTATAACAACAATCCACAGATTTAGTGGCTCCTTTGCTCTGCTACCTCTTACATGTCGGATTCAGTCTTTCAGAATTGACAGAGGCTCAGAAGAACATTTATGAGTGTTAAGTAAGGTAAAATCAATGGTTATTTCTTCTAGGAAAACAAGGCACCAGCACATTACTTTTTGTATTACTCTTCACAAGTAGACTGTGAGCTTACTCGCCCCAAAAATAAAAGGAAAATGAATGGGTTGAGTCCAACCCTACCTCCACAAACCTATTTTTTTATTAAACAGACAATTGCACTCAAATTCTTTTTCTGTACTTACCCACATTTTCCTACCTGAAATATACTCTGCAAAACCTCAGCAGCCTTTCTTATAAGGATTAAATGAAATGGGATGCTGTAGTAGCTAACAGGAATACTACAGAATCCTAAACTAATCCATATATTAAAATACTTAGAAGGAGGAATTACATATTCTAACTGCACTAATCTTTAGCACTTAACTACACAAATGTACAAAAAAAATTATAGAACAAAACACATCATCTGGGGAAAGAGCATTATAAAGCATTAATAATAATAACCAGAAATCCATAAATAAAATTTTTATAAAGGGAGAGAAGCACACACTTACTTGTGTTTTGGTTAAAGGAAAATTCACCTTTGATCCCATTCTTCACTTCTTCAGGTAGCAACACTTATTTTCCAATTCAAGTAGAGAACAAAGCATAAGCTTTTCACTGGGCATCATTTATGTTAACATATTATAATTTTCTAGACTCACCTGGTTATTTGTGCTCCAAGTGTGGGAGAAAAGGAGACAAACATTACCTATAAAACAGTGTCATCCACTTGACAACAATTAAATGTACCTGACATATATGTTTCTACTTTGAAAAAAAAAACCCAGTCTATTTTAGGAGTTCTAATTCCACATTATACTTGAAAATCTATATACTGCAACATACCTTAGCAAGTTGAAGCTAAGATCTAGCCTTTTTGCCATATGTCCATATTTTCTTCCCAGGAATTCTGGAATTTCTTCACAGTCCTGACTAATGTAGGATACCTGAGAAATAGAAGCAACAAGGAAACATTTCATGAGTAGATCTAGGTCCCTGTCCAGATTCTGTCTCATTGATAACATGCAATACAGTGGATTGACATTACAACTTTAAATAAGTTTTACAGCTATAAAATCTATCACAAACTCATTTTCCTGTTGATACCATCAACTTAATATTTACTACATCTATAGTCTTTATGTATGTTTTGTCTCCTTCCAGGTAAAAATACTTAGACTAAATATACACCACATTTCTTCTACTTCACTTTTACTTATTACTTTGATCTAATGTTACTTCACATTACCATTCTGACATGCTCCAGAAGAAATCTGCTTGAAGGATCAGAAGCCATCCAAAAGATCTTGCAGTTTGGCCATTCATATACAACAAACAAAGGTAGTTTTCCAAATTTTGGTGCAGAAATACATAAGCAGTGTATGGTCAATCTATTCTCCTAACCACTCCTTGAGAAGATTATTACTCCCAGTAACACACTAGGGACAGAGCAAAAGGGCTGCCTGTGACCTGACAAATGAAGCATGCAGCTTCTTTTCAGACAGTCATGGAAATCAAAGATTTCTGGCTTCACCACCTATGAGCAGATCACACTTCTCATTACCCCTCATGTACATGTAAATGTCTTTTCTCTTTTTCACACCAGCCCACTTAACCCATCTTTTTAGCAAACACAGGAAGCATTAGAGGTAGCACAAAAACCAGACTACTCAGATTCTGTTTGTTTTTAGTCATGATGAAATGAGTGATAATATTTCCAGAAGAACACAAAAAAGTAAAGCAGCTAATTTTTTTTCTATTATTTCTGCTGTACTGTTTTAGAAGTCATTGGTTTGATTTCTTCAAAGAAACCCCACAAGCCTTTTCAAAACTATCATCTAGAATTCTATATATCTATACTGGTTCATCCTTTCAGTGTTCAGAATACTGACATTTCAGAACTTGCGCTGCAGAAATCTTAGTTTCCCTTAATGGCCAGCTAGCAACTTCAGCACCATGTTAAACCACTATCTATACAACACTGTTATTATCCATGTTTAATTATAAAGTCGATTTCAATAACATATCCCACTAGTCAAAAAATATGTTGGATGAAAAATATGCAAAAAAAATTCCATCAAACTTTGTTTTGATAGTATTTCACCTTCTGTTAAAACAGAGACTCCTCTGCAGAGCAGACTGACAGTATGTACTTCTGCAAGTCATGCTGATCTCCTACGCTCTAAAAATGATTGCATCTGATAATACTATATGGCATTCCATTTAATTCATTTTGTTCAATAACTTCAACAGATAAAGCTGACAACAGTGAAATAATTTTTATGAGCAGAAAACAGGTAGCTTGAAGCTCAGCTTAACAACTTCTTCCCCTTGTTAAATCAGACCTGCTCTTGCAATATATTCTGCTACCAGACATACGCACAACTTGAGCAAACATATGAAGAAAATGGAAAGGAACATTTTGGGTAGTTGGCATCCTGATGGTTTGGATATAACAGAAAACGTTTTGCAGAATTTATTGAATTAAATATGTTGGGGTTTTTCTCCAGTCTACATCTAAGATAATTACAATGCATTTTACAACATACACAAAGGTATGTATAAAAGAACTGTGTCATTCTTCGCTGAATGGTAGATTTCTTTAAATTAATGCTTGCAGACCCTCTGAAAGATATCACATTAACAGCTTAATAACACTTAGGATTAAGCATTTGGTTCATTGTAAGGTGTTGAAACAGAAATGGCTAAAATATGATGCTAATTAACACTGGGAGGACAGGAGTATCTTAAGGAGCTACAGCAAGAGCACAGACCCTCACTTTGGCTCTCACCCAGGGGGAAGCAGCAGAGAAGGAGCAGGGGACTCTGGCTTGCTACACGCTGCTTCAGAAACTTACCTGGCCATAAAAGCCTATCCATGAGAATAGAAGTTAAAGATTCATACGAATGGGGTTTAGAGCTCACAGGAGACAAAATACATATAATGTTGCAAAGCTTCAGCCTTTGAACAGTTACAATATGCAAATATATTTACACAACTGGTACAAACAGATTATTCACAAGCATATTTGCAGATGACAAACTGTTATCGTGACCTTTCAATGCTGAGGCCTTGTAAAGGCATTCTACTTCCACAGAGTCCACTTCAGCACACTCATTGTACAATGCTAATATAAGATGTCAGTAGACAGAAGAAACAAGAGTATGTCCTCATTTTCATTGTTTCAGTTCAAAATCATTTACTCAGGAAACAATAAAACGTACAAAATTCAGTATTCCTCTATTTGCTTCCATTTCAAATAACCTCAAAATGACTATGAGCTTCCAAGTACATTTCCAGAGACGTCACCCCTGAGAGAGGAGAGCAAGCATACTTTTCCCAAGACTCCAGCTCTTTGGCTGCAAGGCACATTGGTAACAGCAGATTCCTTAGATTTTTCTATACCAGTCACAAAGCATCACACAGGATTAAAAACTGGATGGAGAGGTCTCCGTGGCCTAATTCTCCAACTCAGACATAGTACAGGTTGATCACAGTCAGTCATTACTGGTGCCGTATTCAATACCCCACCAAAATGTTCAGAATTTCCCATAAGGCCACCATCAGATAGGCTATGGAGGCCTGAGATATTCCTGCAGACTCTTCAACACACTGTACCCAATTCAGGGAAAAAAAGATAGGTTGTTACAAAATACTTAAAACATAAGTATTAAGTATCAATAGCAGTTGCACTTTTCTGCTTTAGTTTCAGAGTTTATTACCATTTAGCCTCTGTGATCATTCTACAGTGATACGGTAATCTTAATAACCCACAGAGTAACATCTTTCTGAAGGAATCTCACCAAAAAGGTCATGTAAGAACTCCCAGTACAACATACTCTCTCCCACTGAAAAGAATTATATTTGGAGAATATTTCCAATCAGCTGAGCATTACATTTTACTCTATACTCTTATGACTGTATGGTGGGCACACAGCTAAATTAAGGGTCTCAAGGCATGCTCAAGGGAAGAAGGCAGCATGTTACTCTGAGCCAGAGTGCACCACAGAAACCACATGAACTGTTTCCTGCAGCAGCTGCAAAATTAGCCAATCGTCTTCATATCACACACATATTTACAAGAATTCCACACACATACAGCGACCAGATTAAAGAAGCAATTAGATGGGCAGCATCCCGGTTTAATGGCAAACCACTCTCAAAAATAAGACAAACTTCCTTCTCCTTAGAGGTGAGAAAAAAAGGTTCTAATTTTAGCCACCGGTTCATCACTAATGTCATCAACTTTTAGCCAGAATTTTTTTCAGTAGCCATACGAGGCGCTGGGTAAAAGTCAGCAGGATGTGTTATATTTCCTGGCGTCTCTTTAACCAAACCGAAACGTACACGGGAGGTTTCAGGAGGAACAAGACTTAGTAGAATTCACCCCTCCTTCAGCTCGCTCCCGCGGTCTCCCCGAGCCCGAGAGAGCAAGCGCGGTCCCGGGCCGGAGCACGTCCCGCCGGGAGCGCGCTGCGCGGAGCCGCGCCGCCGCCAGGGCAGGGCCTCGGGGGCGCGCCCGCCGCACGTGAGCGGCACCGGCAGCGCCGCGCTGTCCCGGCGCTCCGCTACCCGCCGGCGGCCGGAGCGCACCCCGAGCCGCCGACTCGGAGCGCATCCCCGGGGCCGCCCGGCGCTGGCGGCTCCTCGGCCCCTTCCCTTCGGACAGCCTCGGGACGGCGCGGCGGCGACGGAGGCGATAGCTGCGCGGCGTCCCGTGCCGCGGCGCGGCTGGAAACTAAAGCCGGCCCCGTGCGCGTCCCCCGCCCCCACCGAGCGGGAGCGGCACCGGCAGAGAGAGCGGCGGGAGCCGGGGCAGCCGCTCGCAGCGCCCGAGGCGGGGACGCGCCGGCCGGGGCGAGCCGCCCGCGGCAGGTGGAGCCGCGGCCGGCCGGCCTTAGGCGCCGCGGACACCTACCTGTGCTCCGCTCACCACGAGCCCTGCCATGGTGCGGGCGGCAGCGCCGGGGGCTCCGCGGGCTCGGGGCCGGGCCGGGCCGCTGCCTGGCAGTCAGCTGACGCGGGCGGAAGCGCGGCCGGGCCGGGGGCGGCGGCAGCGCGGGGTTCCCGCCGCCTCCTGCGGCCGGCGGGCAGCGGGGCCTGGCCCGGGCCGAGCGCTGCGTGTCCGGGGCACCGGCAGCCCTGTCCTGGCTGGAACCCGAGCCCCGAGCGGCACGCAGCGACTGCCGGGCCGCACAGAATCGGCTCGGTTGGAAAAGACTTCTTAGACCGTCCAGTCCAAGCGAGGACCGAACACCACCGCGCCAACTAGATCGTGGCCTCAAGTGCCATGTTCAGTGTTTCCTTAGCACGTCTCGGGACGGTGACTCCACCACCTCCCTGGGCAGCCCATTCTTAAGTTTAATCCCTTTCTATGAAAAAATTCCTCATAACGTCTCACCTGAATCTCTCCTGGCCCTGCTTGAGGTACGGCCTGTCGCCAGCTTCCCTGAGAAGAGACCGACGTCCCGACCTCCACCTTTCTGACCCCTCCTGTAAGCTGCCCCCTCCCTTATCCAAGCCTTCTCTTCTCCGGGCTAAGCAATCCCAGTTCCCTCAGCTGTTCCTCATCAGGAATCTGCTCCGGAGCCCTCCCCAGCTTCTCTGCCCTTGCCAGCACCGGGGCAGCCCCATGTCCTGGAACGGGCCGTGGGAAGAAGTGATGGGAATTGCCCATCTGTGACACTGACAGAGGGGTCACGCCTTGCATTGCAATTCCCATAAGGTACTGGATGACTTGGCACATTATCTGTACTGGCTTTCCACCTACTAAGCAGCTCATTCATTTGTGGCATAAAGCATAACTTGCCTTTGAAGAAAAACAAAAAACATGCTATCTCCAGGAGAGGTCCACATTCTCATAGCAATATCCTTTTTTTGTCTCTAGAACATAGGGTAATTTGTGTGGAAACCAGAAATACCTTTGGAATGATCAGAAAACCCTGTCAAACGAGTCTTTCCAGGACACAAGAATTTACTAATTAAAATAATAGCATGGTTGTAGGTTATCACTGTTTAGGCAGACTAGAGGAGCTGCAGGTTTTCTGTAAGAATTTTATATGAGACTTTTAAAGGTTTCCCAAGCTTGGATCCTAAATCCTATTAGTCATCTACCTACCTCTTCAGCTGCCTAAGCACCTTTAAAAATCTGGCTCATTTTTCCCCTTTATTGCTAATATAGCATAACTCACTCTTGCTGGAAGCGGAGGCACATGCTGTGAGAGGAAATAAGTTTCAGGAGGATATGTATTCCTCACTGCAAAACACTTTCTCGGGTTTATTCAGCAACACAGCAGAAACCAATACTGTACTGGCTGCTCTACCTTTTAGTATCAACAGAATAAATTCTTGGTACAGCTGTGGCACTGCACTTTCTCTACAGCCATCCTTCCCTCTACAGTGAGTGACTGCTGAACAGGAAACACAGAGCAAACAGCTGAGGAAAAGATGTTTTTCCTCTCTGTTGTTTTAATGTATTGTGTTAGAAATGTCAACGGGCCAACATGCGTAAAAATCAAAATACAGCCAATGAATAAATCACTCCAGTGCTTTGCGTGATCTAATTTTCCTGTATCATGTAA